>NW_006239124.1:1069412-1087845 GCF_000226075.1 Solanum tuberosum
TGAATAAGTATATATATATATATATATATATATATTTATTTATTATTTTTATTTTTTTCTTATGAACACATATAAGTTGTCTCACTTACTATTAGTATGAATTGTAACATGTATACTTTTTGAATAATTTAAAACTTCTTGCAAATGTTATATTCTTTTTAACTAGTCAATTTTGTGCAACACATTTATTTTGTGTTCAAATTAATTTTTGAAATATGTTTATTTTTTTCCACATTATTCTTAAAAATAATCAAATTATTTTTAGAAATCTTATAGTCATGATTATTTTAAAAATAAAAAGCATAACTTTGAATTTTACATAGCTATAGGTGATATGATATTTATATTTTTTAAAACCATCAGATTTGCTAATTCTAAAAAGTATTATTTTTCTTATCTCAAAATAATAATATAGTTAAACAAAATTTTCTTATTTCTATACAATAACTTTTGAATCTAAGATCTAAGGGTTCCTTATCATTCAAAAGGTGAAGAGGGTATAATTTTTAAAATTAAAAGAATTGAATTATATAATTTGGTTAAAGTTTACTCATCTCTATATAACAACTTTTGGTTGACAATTGAAGATCTGAAGATTCATTCTCATTTAGAAGGGGGAGAAGACTATTATCATCACCCATCAAGAAATCTAAAACCCTTAGCACTGCAACCTCAGATAGTTGACCAAATTTTGCTAGACATATATATATTTTTTTAAATAGTTAAATAATTTTCAAGATTTCATAATAAATAAACTCGAATGCAATACCACATAATGAAACCATAACATTAGTTCCATAACTTATAATAATTTTATAATATAAAAATGTAGCCTACAATAATTTTAAAAGCCAGTGTTGATGAATTTACCTTGAACATTGTTGCTTGTACCCATGGATAAACTCATTTGCCAAATGAATTTTGCCAGGCTGATAAAAAATCACGAAAAAAACAAATTAATGTTGAAAATTTTAAGAGGAAAGATCTATCTAAACAGATGTGTGTACATATATAAATTATTGTATTTTTACAGTTCATAAAAGGGGAGGAGGATATTTAAATGAAAACACTCATACTTTTCACAAGAAAGTCTTGAAATGGAAAAAAGTGAAATGAGTTACATCTTTCACAAATTTTATAATGAATATTTGTGTCTAATTGAGATTACCATAATTTCCATCATATTTCACTTATAGTTTTAATTAATTATTAATAAAATACACAGTTATTATTAATCAATGTCTTAAATTAAATATAGGACGATCTAATCTAAACATTAATTATAACAAACCAAAAGGACTGCATGATAAATATGGTAAATTGATTATAATCTTTCTAGTTATTGTGTTATGGTATGAACACACAATAGAACATTTGGATATCTATGGCATAAAAAATATATCAAATTCTTATAATTAAAGTTTATCAGAAAATATAAAAAGTTGACCAAAAATTCTTTTTAAAAATAGTATATATCTAAAATTTATATTTGATTTGTGATGCCATAATTCATGGAAAAAAGTTTAAACACTATATTTTCAGCATAAGCGCTTACAACTCCACCCCACCCCCAAAGCACCACAAACAAAGATTTGAAAATGTTTGGGCTCTTAGTTTTGATTCACTTCATATATGGTTGATGTCACGATCCGAGCCTACACCCTGGGGGTGGCCGGCACTCAAGAGTCAATGATGGTCCCCAAGCAACCTTCATTCTGGCTGACTACAAGCAGAAAACTAATTCGAGCAATAATAGGCTTAAAATTGAATTAAATTCATTAAAACTCAAATACTAAACTTCATGAAGTCTGGAAAGTACTCAATAACAATATTTGTAGTTTCTAAAATGACTCAAAAGAAAGTAAATACAGAATGACTCCTCAACTATAACTATCTACGAAGCCTCTGCTATTAAAGAAGGATATCGGAACAAGACCCAGGACATCTCAAAACTACTAAACTGAAAGTAAATGCGAGGTCCTCCAAAATACAAGGAGGCTCACCCAAAAGCTAACTGAAGTGTAGAGTGATATCAATGAAGCACCTGTTGATAATCCTAAACACTTGTATCTGCATCATAAAAGGATGCAGTTCGAATGACATCAGTACATTGAATGTACGAGTATGCAAGGAGAACTAAAAGCGTAGATTACTGAACTGAAATGTTGATAGTACTCAACTCAATCAATACATGAACACGAAGTAAAAATCTTTAACTTTACAACAATATAAAATATAGAAACAAATATAAAAAAATATTATACAGTACTTATGGGGAGTTTCTCTAACTGTCAACTGTTACTATAGGCCTAGCAATGATACAATATTTCACCCACGCTGCAAGGGTCATCCTATACCTTATAGAGGTACAGGTTGATATTGTGACTATGGATCCATCTAATAGGCATTCTTAGAGTCAGAAAGGAGTCGCACGAAGAATCAATGCTATCCTATCCTACGTTGGCTACGTAGTCTTATGGGAGTTCCAAATTATAAAAGACTCTAACCCAATTTGGTGCTCATTACTACTCCCAAAATAATCAATATAACTTTATCCTCAATGTATTAAAACATATTCTTTCTCTGGTTTGAGATAATTGCTCAAATTATCCTCTTAAAATAAGTAATTGTTCTGGAAATATCGTAAAACTCATAAACTCTTTTTAGAAATCGAAGTTTGTCTTTTCTCAATGGAAAAATGATACATTTGGGAAAACATAGTTTCCTTAAACTTTAATCAAATTTGTCTCTTTAAACTTTCCTCAAAGAACTTAGTTTAAAACACAAATTTTGGCTTTAAAGGATTTTCAAGATTTATAACTCAAAATAGAGTTCATGTTGAGTTATAGATATGAACGAATCAACTCAAGGACCTCAATAACAATATAAACAACTCAAAACTCAAGGACTTAGTTCAATACTATAGTTAATTGCAAAAGAGTTCTCAACTTTCATTCAAAAGGACCTCTTAAACTTTCCTCTTAACTTTACTTTAATTTGAAATGTAAATTAAGAGATGCTATTACAATATGGAGGATCTCTCAAGAAGTAAAGACGACTTTAAGAGTTAATATCAAGAAATGAACGAAAACACAAATTTAAAAGAAAACATATTGGACGAAGAATATTTCACCCACGCTGGAAACATATACCGACCTCCAGCTAGTTTTAACATTCGTTTAAGGATATTTTATACCTAAAAACCCTTGGCAAGTCATCTAAATTACCAAAAACTCTTAGAAAAATTAGTTTCCAAAATTAAATCCTCTCATTGACTTCAAAATTCTACGCTCAAGAACTTCAAAACCCATTAAGGCTAGGGTTCATCTTACAAGATTTCTCCTTCAAGTCTCTTCAAGAACATTGTTCTTCTAGGTATGTGAGGTTTCTCATAGTGATGGATTTTCTTCACCTCACACCAATCATGTGAATCTTTCATTAAATTGTTTATGCAAGTATTATTGAAAAGTTCTTCAGTTTTAACCCCATTCTTTTACAATGGAGATTTTGAGTTCTTGAGGTGAGGGTCTTGCGAATGAGTGGCGTTTGTTTATAAAATCTGAGTGGGATTTCAATTAAATTGCATTGGGGTTTTTAATTAAAGTGAGTTTGGAAGTGGAAGAAAGAAATATGCCAACTATTTGAGTCCAGGGCCACATCGCAGAGATGCATGAAATTTCCATAGCCATTCGACAATACAATGCATGTTAGGATCTATAAGGCCTTCCAGGGATGACTGCATTGCTCCCTCTTGATATCACAGGTCCTCTTGCTAGTGCTTCTGTGGATTTATCTTTAAGTCCAATTGTCCTATAATGAATTAAATTACCAAAATAATTAACAACAACAATAAAATTTTTAAATGTGATGATAAATTAAACTTAATTATCTTTAAACATGCAAGACTCAATTACCTTGACAATTATGCCAAATGATGCGATTCTACATGTTGCAAAGTCTTGGTCACATGACTTGTGACTTCTTCATCAACTTCTTGACTAAACTCGACAAATCCATGGATCAATGTCTATAAAAGTAAATATAAAATATTTTTAGCATTTTGCAAACTCTAGTTAAGACTCCTTAATCTAAACACTCAAAAGTCAAATGTAGATCCATTTTCATTCATTTAATTATCACACAATTATTATGTAAATACTATGCACACATATTTTTTCATAGAAGACTACGTTAATATTAAGATATGAAGTGATAATATATAAGTAAATGCTTCAAACATACTAACCTCATTGTCAGCAAAACTTGATAATCCATGAGTTTTTGATGAATCATCTCCATCCGAATCGTCAGATATCATTATAAAATCTAGAAATCATTTAAATAAAAGCTTAAAAAAGGATAAGTTATCATAAGATTTCAAACAATCATAATATTTCAAATTTAGAAATACATAAAATTCTTTAATTAAATGATTTTTAGAATATAAAATGGTAATCTTGTTGTTTATGCTCTTTACAACTGCTATATATGATAAATAAATGAAGATCCACTGAAAAATCTAACAAATTCGCAATTCCACAAATTACTGATTTGTTTTTTTTTTGTTTGGCCTATATTATTCACAATATAATATTGTTTGTTAAGAACTTGTATAAAACGGTAAAATTTAACTAGTTTCAAGAAGGAAAAAAACATAAGAAGCATTGACCATACTAGATCGTGAAATACTACAAATTATAATATATTTTAATCAGTTTTAGATCAAATTCATCATCATTCTACATGTATCTAATTTTTTAGTACAAAAAGGGAGGGGAGGGGTAAAATTTGATCAAACCACAATATTTTTAAAAAAAACAATACAATGACGGTTGTGTATAGTTTACTATAGCCTATGCCGACATACAAAATGGACAAAAATCTTCAATAATAAAACTGCATATATGAAAATGAAAGAAAAATAAATAAGGAGCTATTTTTTTTATTTTTTTATTTTTATTTTGGTTCTTGTTGAATATTTGATTGTCACTGAGGATTTCTTATGTTAAAATTATTATTGTGGAATGTCACACATAAATATTGTTGTGTTGCTCTTTATATGAAGTATATTGATTTCATTTAATCCCTTTAACATTTTTGTTTTGGAAATCAATAATGATTTTAATTTATTACAACTGTAAATGTGTGTAAGTTGTTACTCGTAATAAAATTCTTGATCATACATATTCAATGATAAAAAAAAAAAAGAATTGAATAAGTATAGATATATTTTATTATTATTATTTTTCTTCTTATGAACACATATAAGTTGTCTCAATTACTATTAGTATGAATTGTAACATATAAACTTTTTAAATAATTTTAAACTTCTTGCTAATGTTATATTCTTTTTAACTAGTCAATTTTGTGCAACACATTTATTTTGTGCAACACATTTATTTTGTGTTCACATTATTTTTTAAAAAATGATTATTTTGTTTCAACATTATTCTTAAAAATAATCAAATTATTTTTAAAAATCTTATATTGATGATTATTTTAAAAATAAAAAGCATAACTTTAAATGTTACATAGCTATAGGTGATATTATATTTATATTTTTGTAAATCCATCTGATTTGCTAATTCTAAAAAGTATTATTTTTCTAAATCTAAAGAGTATTATTTTTCTTATCTCAAAATATTAATATAGTTAAACAAAATTTTCTTATTTCTATACAATAACTTTTGAATCTATGATCCAAGTTCCTTATCATTCAAAAGGTGAAGAGGGTATCATTTTTAAAATTAAAAGAATGGAATTTCATGATTTGATTAAAGTTTACTCATCTCTATATAACAACCTTTTGTTGACAATTTAAGATCTGAAGATTCATTCTCATTTAGAAGGGGGAGAAGACTTTTTTCATCACCCATCAAGAAATCTTAAACCCTTAGCACTGCAATCTCATATAGTTGACCAATGTTGCTAGACATATAATTTTTTTAAAATAGTTAAATAATTTTCAAGATTTCATAATAAATAAACTAGAATACAAAACCCCATAATGAAACCATAACATTAGTTCCATAACTTATAATAATTTTATAATATAAAAATGTTGCCTACAATAATTTTAAAAGCCAATGTTGATGATTTTACCTTGAACATTGTTGCATGTACCCATGGATAAACTCATTTGCCAAATGAATTTTGTCAGGCTGATAAAAATTCACGAAAAAATAAATTAATTTTGATGATTTTAAGAGGAAATATCTATATAAACAGATGTGTGTACATATATATTATTGTATTTTTACTGTTAATAAAAAGAGAGGAGGATATTTAAATGAAAACACTCATACCTTTCACAAGAAAGTCTTGAAATGGAAAAAAGTGAAATGAGTTACATCTTTCACAAATTTTATAATGAATATTTTTGTCTAATTGATATTACCATAATTTCCATTATATTTCACTTATAGTTTTAATTAATTATTTATATAATACTATAAAATACATAGTTACTAATCAATGTCTTAAATTAAATATAGTACGATCTAAACTAAACATTAATTCTAACAAACCAAAAGGACTGCATGATAAATATGGTAAATTTATTATAATATTTCTAGTTATTGTGTTATGGTATAAACACACAATAGAACATTTGGATATCTATGGCATAAAAAATATATCAAATTCTTATAATTAAAGTTTATCAGAAAATATAAAAGTTGACCAAAATTCTTTTAAAATAGTATATATCTAAAATTTATATTTGATTAGTGATGCCATAATTCATGGAAAAAACTTTAAACACTTTATTTTCACCATAAGAACTTACAACTCCACCCCATCCCCAAAGCACCACAAACAAAGATTTGAAAATGTTTGGGCTCTTAGTTTTGATTCACTTCATATATGGTTGATGTCACGATCCGAGCTTACGCCCTGGGTGTGGCCGTCACTCAAGAATCAATGATGGTCCCCAAGCAAACATTCATCCTGGCTGACTAAAAGTGGAAAACTAATTCGAGCAACAATAGGCTTAAAATTGAATTAAATTCATTAAAACTCAAATACTAAACTTCATGAAGTCTGGAAAGTACTCAATCACAATATTTATAGTTTCTAAAATGACTCAAAAGAAAGTAAATACAGAATGACTCCTCAACTATAACTATCTATGAAGCCTCTGCTGTTAAAGAAGGATATCGGGACAAGACCAAGGACATCTTAAAATTACTAAACTGAAAGTAAATGCGAGGTCCTCCAGAATACAATGAGGCTCACCCAAAAGCTAACTGGAGTGGAGAGTGATATCAATGAAGCACCTGTTGATAATCCTAAACACTTGTATCTGCATCACAAAAGGATGCAGTTCGAATGACATCAGTACTTGTGGGGAGTTTCACTAACCGACAACCGTTTCTATTGGCCTAGCAATGATACGATATTTCGCCCACGCTGCAAGGGTCATTCTATACCTTATCAAGGTACAGGTTGATATTGTGACTATGAATCCATCTAATATGCCTTCTTAGAGGCAGAAAGGAGTCGTACGAAGAATCAATGCTATCCTATCCTACGGTGGCTACGTAGTCTTATGGGACTTCCAAATTATAAAAGATTCTAACCCAATTCGGTGGTCAATACTACTCCAAAATAATCAATATAACTTTATCCTCAATGTATTAAAACATACTATTTCTCTTGTTTGAGATAATTGCTCAAATAATCCTCTTAAAATAAGTAATTGATCTTGAAATATCTTTAAACTCATAAACTCTTTTTAGAAATCGAAGTTTCTCTTTTCTCAATGGAAAAATGATACAGTTGGGAATACATAGTTTCCTTAAACTTTACTCAAATTTGTCTCTTTTAACTTTCCTCAAAGAACTCAGTTTAAAACACTAATTTTGGCTTTGAAGGATTTTCAAGATTTATAACTCAAAATAGAGTTCATGTTGAGTTATAGACATGAACGAATCAAATCAAGGACCTCAATAACAATATAGACAACTCAAAACTCAAGGACTTAGTTCAAAACTATAGTTAATTGCAAAAGAGTTCTCAACTTTCACTCAAAAAGGACCTTCTTAAAACTTTCCTCTTAACTTTACTTTAATTTGAAATGTAAATTAAGAGATGTTATTACGATATGGAGGATCTCTGAAGAAGTAATGAAGACTTGAAGAGTTAATATCAGGAAAAGAGCGAAAAACACAATTTTAAAGAACACATATTGGACGAAGAACGCAGGAGAAAAAGTGTCTGACTACCCTGGCCCATTGTTGGAGCAGAGCTCAGGCCTCCGTGTACTGAAAGACATTTGATGGGTCCGTTCACGCTCACGTTCACCTCCATAATTGCTAGTTTAAATGTTAATTTGATCCTTACGAGGTATGTAAGCTTTCATAGTGATGGGTCCATTCACCCTCACGCCAATCATAAGTTTCTTGAGTTAATTTCATCCATGACAATCCATGTATTAAAGTTCTTAGTGAGTTTCTTGAAGTTTCGTTCATAAATTGTCAATGATGGTTTTTGATGAGTTCTTCAGATGAATGTTATGAGTTTGAGGGTTGTTTTGAGTAGAATTTCGTGTACCTATGTTGAAAATTCGAATCTAACAGAGTTTGGAAGAAACCATCCGATTCTAAGTAAATTAGGGCCAAAAATGGAGAAGAAAAATTTGTCGTGATGTTCTGGTAACAAGTTGGGGCGCTGCGCCAGCAGGGTTGGCGTGGGGTGTCAGTTGTGCGCCAAAAACCAGCGCTAGTAAGGGTAGGCCTGGCGCGGCGCACCACCCCTGCGCCACAAAGTGTCAAACCACTTTCTTCATCGTTTTCGTTCCGTATTTGTTACTTTGAGTCGAGCTTTCATTCCTTTCTTAATCCTAGCGATATAAACTACATTTAATCATCACGAGATCCTTCATATCATGAATCCTAACTATTGAATTTATAATTGAAATTCAAGAAAAGATTAAGAGTCAAGTTAGAGAGTGCCTTCCGAGTCTTTCTAAGAAGTTCTTCACCAATCTTTAAAACTTGTTATAAGACTTGAGTATGAGGATGACGAGAATTGAGTTTCATTTTTAAAAATTAATATATGGGAACTAAGTAATCCCAAGAGTAAATGTCTTTACATTTAAAATGGGAGGAAACTTCGATATCCAAATGAGTTCATTACAAGGTTTTGAGGACTATATCTTCTAAGAGAACCTTTTGAGTAATAATCTCAAAGTTTGAGGATGAGGAAATGTTTTTAAACATATTAACATGATTTATATAATTGGGAGTAGTATTGAGCACCGATATTAAGACGAGTTGAGACAACTCATAGTCCTCTAAAACCCTGTATGACAACATGGGTAAAGGGTATTACTTTTTAGATGATTCCTTATTGCTTTTTAGCATAGTTTAGTGGATCCACTTTGTTGAAGATATCTTATACTTCGGCAAGGCATAGAACATTTCTGGTAGCGTGGGTGACACGTTGTATCATAACATAGCTTATAGTTATGGTTGTCGATTAGAGAATCTCCCAAATAAGGGTAAAAAGGTTTATTATTGTATTTTTAAATACATCTAAGTTGTTATCTACCATTTTAAAAGCTTTCTTTATAATGTATCTTTGAGTACCTTTGAGCATCCTTGAGCTAAGTTGAGCTGAGTTGAGCTGAGAAGAGGTGAGTATGTTCTTACTTTTTATCAAGTTCAAGTTTATATCTGTGTTTTAAAGTTCCCCTTGCATGCTCGTACATTCCAGGTACTGACGCCATTTGGCCTGCATTTTTTATGATGCAGACATAGGAGTTCAGGGTCATCAACAGGCGCACTGTTGATACCACGTGCAGTTCCAGAGTTGCTTTGGTGAGCATCCTTTCTTTTGGAGGATTCCCATTTACTTTTCGATTTTGTTAGGATGTCGTGGATCTTGTACCAACTTCCATCGTTATCATTAGAGGCATCATAGATAGTAGTGTCTTGAGGAGTATTTTCCATTTCTTTTGTTAAATGTTTCAAAGACTTGAATTGCCTATTTATGGCTAGCTGAATATTCTTATATATTCTGAGTTATTTATTTGAGACAGTTGAGTTAAATCTTTGCAATTGAGTTCATATATTGTTGAGTAAGTCTTTCGTAGATTATTATGCCAGACCTATGGTTCGGTTGGGGCCAACAATATTTCTCGAGTGCCAGTTACGTTCAGGATGTAGGCTCGGGGTGTGTAAAACTTGGTATCAGAGCACATATTTCAAGAGTCATAGTTATTTTATGAAGCTATTTCTATAGAGTCTTAGTTAACGATGTGAAGCGCGCCACATCTATAATTAAGAGGCTACGGCATTTAGGAAATATCTCACTTCTTTCATACTCTTTTCATATGATAGAGTTCAACTCTACAAAAATTTCCTTCTAATTCGTGCTTGAGCGTATATTTTAGATCATGCCTTAACGAATAGTTGTTCGAGGTCGTCCTGCTAGGAGGAATGTTGATCCCTATGATGAAGGGGTCCCCAATGCACCAGAAGTGCAACCCTAAGGAGAGGTCACTAATGTTGAGTTCTGGGATGATATCCGGATGTTGAGTAAAGTTGTGACCAACCAAGCAGGGCAATAGAGAGGGGTTCGACCGGATGTGGCTAATATATCTAGAATATGTGAGTTCTTAAGGATGAATCCTCCAGACTTTACCGATTCAAGTTTCACTAGGATCTGGAAAAACTTTGTGGAAGAATTGCAGAAAGTGTTTGAGGTGATGCATGATGCAGATGCTGAGCTTGTGGAACTAGTTGCATACCAACTGCATGGTGTTACTACAGTCTGGTACGACCAATGGAAGAAGAGTAAAGTTGAGGGTGCACTAATTGTGAGCTGGGCTGTGTTCGAAAAGGCCTTCTTGGGCATTTCTTTCCCCGTGAGCTGAGGGAGGTAAAGGTAAAGGAATTCCTTTAGTTGAAGTAGGAATCCATGAGTATATACTCAAGTTCACTCAATTATCCGGCTATGCTCCGGAGATGGTTGTTGACATGAGTAGCAAGATGAGTCTATTTGTATCTCGGTTGTTGCTTGTCAAGTAACAAGGGCAAGACAACTATGCTAATAAGATACACAAACATAGCAAAGCTTATAATCCATGTGCAACAGGTTGAGGAAGATAAACTGAGAGATAGAGAAGAGTTTCGGAACAAGAAGGCTAAGACAACAGGAAATGATTTCGGGCAGCAATAGAGCAATGCGAACCGGTCATCTTTTCAACAAAAGCCAAATGGACCAGCTCTATCATCTGCTTGTGCACCTGCAACAAGGAACACTGATGGTATAACAGAGTGCACAATTCATACCGTAGAAGATATGTTGAGGGAATGTGTCATTGACTTCAAAGGTAAATGGGCTGATCACTTGCCTCTCATAAAGTTTATATATAACAATAGCTTTCACTCTAGTATCCAAATGGCTCCTTATGAGTCTCTTTATGGATGAAAGTGTAGATCGCCTATTAGTTGGTTTGAAATTGGTGGAGTTGAGTTGATAGGTCCAAACTTGTATATTGGTCCTTATAGGATATCCAAGAGGGTTAACAAGGTAGCATATGAGTAGGAGCTACCTTCAGAGTTAGCAGCAGTTCATCTGGTGTTCCATGTATCCATGTTAAAGAAGTGTTTGAGAGATCCTTCACTCATTGTACCTACTGAGAATATTGGTATCAAGGATAGCCTATCTTATGAGAAGCTTCAAGTTCGAATTCTTGATCGTCAGGTTCACAAGTTCAGAACCAAAGATGTTGCATCAGCCAAGGTCTTATGGAGGAATCAATATGTTGAGGAAGCTACTTGGGAGGCTGAGGAAGATATGAAGAGGAGACACCCACATCTCTTTTGTTCCAGAGAAATTTCTAACCATGGTTTTACTCTTGGTAAAGTACTTTTTAAGTTGATATACTGAGTTATGTAAATTGCATGTTGGGTGCTTGAGTTGGGGTGGTTAAATGCTTTCCCCCCTTATTCAACTTAGTGCAACCTCATTTGAGGATGAATGTTCCTAAGGGGGAGATATTGTAAAACCTTGAAATTTGGTCAGTTTTCATGTTTTGGGGTCAACTTCAAACAACCATATCTTTTAGAAAATAAAGAGTTAGGAGGACCATGAGATATCAAATCGAAGGTCTTTGAGAGCTCTTTCCAATGCCACCAAGTCTGGCTCAACCTGAGTTTTGAGTAAAAATATATGACTGATTTACTAGAGACGCTATAACCTGGCAGCAGCTCTGCGATGGCTTCGCGTTACGGAGCGAATACGTACCTCACTGTCTACTGGAAAAATATCCCGACTTCCAGCTAGTTATATTTATCTTTTAAAGGTATTTTATTCCTAGAAACCCTTGGAAAGTGATATAAATTACCCAAAATTCTTAGAAAAATTAGTTTTCCAAATTAAACCCTCTCATTGACTTCAAAATTTTACGCTCAAGAACTTCAAAAATCGTTAAGGTTAGGGTTCATCTTCCAAGATTTTTTCTTCAAGTCTAGTCAAGAAAATTGATCTTCCACGTATGTGAGGTTACTCATAGTGATGGAATTTCTCGCCCTCACGCCAATCATGTGAATCTTTCATTAAATTGTTTATGTAAGTATTATTGAAAAGTTCTTCAGTTTTAACCCCGTTCTTTAACAATGGAGGTTTTGAGTTTTTGAGGTGAGGGTCTTGCGAATGAGTGGTGTTTGTTGATAAAATCTAAGTGGGATTTCAATTAGATTGCATTGAGGTTTTTAATTAAAGTGAGTTTGGAAGAGGAAGACAGAAATCTGCTAACTATTTGAGTCCAAGGCCACGTGCGGAGACGCATGAAATTGCTATAGCCATTTGACAATACAATGCAAGTCTAGGAAATCTGTTGAATTTGAATCGATAGATTCGAGTACAAAGGAAAGACGATTAATTGAATAATAAAATTGTATACATAGCCGACTATTGCACTAACCATATTGATATTAAGTGTAATTGAGTGTATAAAGTTAAACATAAACTTGAGTTTGCCTCAGTTAGAGTATGAGGACCTGAATAAATAATTACTAAAGTACTGAATGAAGTCTGGGATACTATGAGTAATAGTATTCTCAAATAAGTAGTGAATTCCTTCCAAATGTGACTAGATTCTTATGTGGGGTTTGGAAAACCTTAACGTTAAACTCTTGATACTTACATATTGCATGAACTATTTATTTTATGAATTGTGTGTCTAGTTGATATTGTATTGGCTTGGGTTTGGTCCACCATGTGCGAAGTGGGAGATGTAATTTTGGATCGTGGGTCGCCCATGTGGACCTACTTGACCCAATACAAGAAGTTTTTTGATAAGAGATAGGAACTAATTATCTCTTATTTAAAAAAAGAAATGGGGAACAGTTTGGTAAATAAAAAATTTCCCAACCTTTCCTCATAAAACGATTTCTGCCTTTACACTAAAACACAACGTAAAAAACAATTAAAAAAGAGAACACAAACCAGAACAGAATAAGAAAACTTAAAAGATAAATACATTTAGTTTGTGAATCATACTTTGTTTCCTAGTGATTCAAAGGACTTTGGAGCAATCGTGTTAAAATAGAAAAATCAATGACTTTCGCTGCAAATACAAGGTACAAAACTCGTCAATTTTGCTCTCTCTCTCTCTCTCTCTATATATATATATATATATATATATCAACAATAAGGCTAAACATAAATTAATACACTATAAGTGTGAACATACTTGTTGAAACTTCATTTGATGATAAAAATAAAAGTTCAACTATGGTATATATATACTAAAAAAGACCAACACACACACAAATTGAACTTACGAGTTTAAGAGAACCCAAAAGTTTTAGAAGCTTAAACTCTTAACTCCTCCATCGATTTTACAGTCACATAAAAAATATATAATCAAAGTTGAGAAATAGATATAATCATATGTCAAAACAAAAAAAACAACAAACAATTTCTTTAAAAATCAAATTAAGAGTATACGATATAATTATAGATCTCTGATCTGGAGAATTTTTCGAGATGCTCATGGAGCAGATATCTTTCTTTTGGAAGATGCGCACATCTTTGTTATTCTCTTCCTCTTTTTTTCTATGACCTCGGGGTCACTACTCGCTCTCATTCGTTGGGATCTATAAGACCTTCTAGGGATGACTGCATTGCTCCCTCTTGATATTACAGGTCCTCTTGCTAGTGCTCGTGTGGATTTATCTTTATGTCGAATTGTCCTATAATAAATTAAAGTACCAAAATAATTAACAACAACAGTAACAATTTTAAATGTGAAGATAAATTAAACTTAATTATCTTTAAACATGCAAGACTCAATTACCTTGACGATGATGACAAATGATGCGATTCTACAGGATGCAAAGTCTTGGTCAAATGACTTGTGACTTCTTCATCAACTTCTTGACTAAACTCGACAAATCCATAGATCAATGTCTATAAAAGTAAATATAAATTATTTTTAGCATTTTGCAAACTCTAGTTAAGGCTCCTTAATCTAAACACTCAAAAGTCAAACGTAGATCCATTTCATTAACTTAATTATCACACAATTATTATTAAAAACTATGCACACATATTTTTCATATAAGACTACGTTAATATTAAGATATGAAGTGATAATATATAAGTAAATGCTTCAACATACTAACCTCATTGTCAGCAACACTTGATAATCCATGAGTTTTTGATGAATCATCTCCATCCGAATCGTCAGTTATTATTATAAAATCTAGAAATCATTAAAATAAAAGCTTAAAAAAGGATAAGTTATCATAAAATTTCAAACAATCATGATATTTCAAATTTAGAAATACATAAAATTCTGTAAGTAAATAATTTTAGAATATAAAATGGTAATCTTGTTGTTTATGCTCTTTACAACTGCCTTTTATGATAAATAAATGAAGATCCATTGAAAAATCTAACAAATTCGCAATTGCACAAATTAATTGATTGTTTTTTTTGTTTGGCCTATATTATTCACAATATAAGATTGTTTGTTAAGTACATGTATAAAACGATAAAACTTAACTAGTATCGAGAAGGAAAAAAAACATAAGAAGCATTGACCTAAGTAGATCGTGAAATACTACAAATTAGAATATATTTTAATCAGTTTTAGATCAAATTCATCGTCATTCTACATGCATCTAATTTTTTAGTAAAAAAGGGGGGGATGGTTAAACATTGAACAAAACACAATTTTTTTTAAAAAAACAATACAATGACGGTTGTGTATAGTCTACTATAGCCTATGCTAACATACAAGATGAAAAAATATCTTCAATAATAAAACTGCATATATGAAAATGAAAGAAAAATATATAAGGAGCTCCTTTTATTTTATATTTTTTTATTTTAGTTTTTGATGAATATATGATTGTATTGAGGATTTCTTATGTTAAAATATTATTGTGGAATGTCACACATAAATATTGTTGTGTTGCTCTTTATATGAAGTATATTGATTTCATTTAATCCCTTTAACATTTTGGTTCTGAAAATCAATAATCATTTTAATTTATTATAAATTTTAAATGTGTGTAAGTTGTTACTCATAATAAAATGCTTGATCATACATATTCAATGATAAAAAAAAAAGAAATGAATAAGTATGTATATATATATATTTTATTTTATTTTTTATTATTATTTTTCTTCTTATGAACACATATAAGTCGTCTCAATTACTATTAGTATGAATTGTAACATATAAACTTTTTGAATAATTTAAAACTTCTTGCTAATGTTATATTCTTTTTAACTAGTCAATTTTGTGCAACACATTTATTTTGTGTTCACATTATTTTTTGAAAAATGTTCATTTTGTTTCCACATTAATTTTATCTTATATTGATGATTATTTTAAAAATAAAAAGCATAGCTTTGAATGTCACACAGCTATAGGTGATATGATATTTATATTTTTGTAAAACCATCTGATTTGCTAATTCTAAAAAGTATTATTTTTCTTATCTCAAAATAATAATATAGTTAAACAAAATTTTCTTATTTCTATACAATAACTTTTGAATCTAAGATCCTAGGGTTCCTTATCATTCAAAAGGTGAAGAGGATATCATTTTTAAAATTCAAAGAATTGAATTACATGATTTGATTAAAGTTTACTCATCTCTATACCAACTTTTGGTTGCCAATTTAAGATCTGAAGATTCATTCTCATTTAGAAGGGGAAGAATACTATTATCATCACCCATCAAGAAATCTTAAACCCTTAGCACTACAATCTCATTTAGTTGACCAATTTTTTCTAGACATATGGTTTTTTTTAATAAAATAGATAAATAATTTCAAGATTTCATAATAAATAAACTATAAAACAATACCACATAATGAAACCATAACATTAGTTCCATAACTTATAATAATTTTATAATATAAAAATGTAGCCTGCAATAATTTTAAAAGCCAGTGTTGATGAATTTACCTTGAACATTGTTGCTTGTACCCATGGATAAACTCATTTGCCAAATGAATTTTGCTGGGCTGATAAAAAATAGAGAAAAAACAAATTAATTTTGATGATTTAAGAGGAAAGATCTATATAAACCGATGTGTATACATATATAAATTATTGTATTTTTACAGTTCATAAAAGGAGAGGAGGATATTTAAATTAAAACACTCATACCTTTCAAAAGAAAGTCTTGAAATGGAAAAAACTGACATGAGTTACATCTTTCACAAATTTTATAATGAATATTTATGTCTAATTGAGATTACCATAATTTCCATCATATGTCACTTATAGTTTTAATCAATTATTAATAAAATACTATAAAATACATAGTTATTAATCAGTGTTTTAAATTAAATATAGGACGATCTAATCTAAACATTAATTCTGACAAACCAAAAGGACTGCATGATAAATATGGTAAATTAATTATAATATTTTTAGTTATTGTGTTATGGTATGAACACACAATAGAACACTTGGATATATATGGCATAAAAAATATATCAAATAATTATAATAAAAGTTTATCAGAAAATATAAAAGTTGACCAAAATTCTTTTAAAATAGTATATATCTAAAATTTATATTTGATCTGTGATGCCATAATACATAGAAAAAACTTTAAACACTATATGTTCATTATAAGCGCTTACAACTCCACCCCACCCCCAAAGCACCACAAACAAAGATTTGAAAATGTTTGGGCTCTTACTTTTGATTCACTTCATATATGGTTGATGTCACGATCTGAGCCTACACCCTAGGCATGGCCGGCACTCAAGAATCAATGATGGTCCCCAAGCAAACCTTCATCATGGCTGACTACAAGCGGAAAACTAATTCGAGCAATAATAGGCTTAAAATTGAATTAAATTCATTAAAACTCAAATACTAAACTTCATGAAGTCTTGAAAGTACTCAATAACAATATTTATATTTTCTAAAATGACTCAAAAGAAAGTAAACACAGAATGACTCCTCAACTATAACTATCTATGAAGCCTCTGTTGTTAAAGAAGGATGTCGGGACAAGACCCAGGACATCTCAAAACTACTAAACTGAAAGTAAATGCAAGGTCCTCCAGAATACAAGGAGGGTCACCTAAAAGCTAACTGAAATGTAGAGTGATCTCAACGAAGCACCTGTTGATAATCCTAAACACTTGTATCTTCATCATAAAAGGATGCAGGTCGAATGACATTAGTACATTAAATGTACGAGTATGCAAGGAGAACTGAAAGCGTAGATGACTGAACTGATATACTGAGAGCACTCAACTCAATCAATACATGAACATGAAGTAAAAATATTTAACTTTACAACAATATCAAAATATAGAAACAATGTAAAAAAATATTATACAATACTTGTGGGGAGTTTCTCTAACCGACAACTGTTACTATAGGCCTAGCAATGATACAATATTTCGCTCACGCTGCAAGGGTCATCCTATACCTTATCGAGGTACATGTTGATATTGTGACTATAGATCTATCTAATAGGCCTTCTTAGAGGTAGAAAGGAGTCGCACGAAGAATTAATGTTATCCTATCCTACGGTGTCTACATAGTCTTATGGGACTTCCAAATTATAAAACTCTCTAACCCAATTTGGTGCTCGATACTACTCCCAAAATAATCAATATAACTTTATTTGCAATGTATTAAAACATACTGTTTCTCTGGTTTGAGATAATTGCTCAAATTATCCTCTTAAACTAAGTAATTGTTCTTGAAATATCTTTAAACTCATAAACTCTTTTAGAAATCGAAGTTTCTCTTTTCTCAATGGAAAAATGATACATTTGGGAATACATAGTTTCGTTAAACTTTACGCAAATTAGTCTCTTTACACTTTCCTCAAAGAACACAGTTTAAAACACAAATTTTGGCTTTAAAGGATTTTCAAGATTTATAACTCAAAATAGAGTTCATGTTGAGTTATAGACATGAACGAATCAA
>NW_006239124.1:1087973-1096591 GCF_000226075.1 Solanum tuberosum
TCCTCTTAACTTTACTTTAATTTGAAATGTAAATTAAGAGATGTTATTACGATATGGAGGATCTCTGAAGAAGTAATGAAGACTTGAAGAGTTAATATCAGGAAAAGAGCGAAAACACAATTTTAAAGAATACATATTGGACGAAGAACGCAGGAGAAAAGTGTCTGACTACCCTGGCCCATTGTTGGAGCAGAGCTCAGGCCTTCGTGTACTGAAAGACCTTTGATGGGTCCGTTCACGCTCACGTTCACCTCCATAATTGCTAGTTTAAATGCTAATTTTGATCTTTACGAGGTATGTAAGCTTTCATAGTGATGGGTCCATTCACCCTCACGACAATCATATGTTTCTTGAGTTAATTTCATCCATGACAATCCATGTATTAAAGTCTTAATGAGTTTCTTGAAGTTTCGTTCTTAAATTGTCAATGATGGGTTTTTTAAATGAATATTATGAGTTTGAGGGTTGTTTTAAGTAGAATTTCGTGTACTTATGTTGAATATTCGAATCTAACAGAGTTTGGAAGAAACCATCTGATTCTAGGTAAATTAGGGCCAAAATCGAGAAGAAAAATTTGTTAGGTTGTTCTGGAAACAAGTTGTGGCGCTGCGCCCCCGATGCGCCAGCATGGCGGTGTGGGGAGCCAGTTGTGCGCCAGATACTAGCCCCAGTAAGGGGAGGCCTAGCACGGCGCACCACCCCTGTGCCACAAAGTGTCAGACCACTTTCTTCATCGTTTTCGTTCCGTACTTGTTCCTTTGAGTCGAGCTTTCATTCCTTTCTTATACTAGCGTTATAAACTACATTTAATCATCACAAGATCCTTCATATCATGAATTGTAACTCTTGAATTTATAATTGAAATTCAAGAAAACATTAAGAGTTAAGTTTGAGAGTGCCCTTCGAGTTTTTCTACGAAGTCCTTTTCCAACTTTTAAAACTTGTTTTAAGACTTGAGTATGAGGTTGACGAGAGTTGAGTTTCATTTTTCAAAATGAATATATGGGAACTATGTAATCCCAAGAGTAAATGTCTTTACATTTAAAATGGGAGGAAACATTGATATCCAAATGAGTTCATTACGAGGTTTAGAGTACTATCTCTTTTAAGAGAACCTTTTGAGTAATAATCTCAAAGTTTGGGGATGAGAAAATGTATTTAAACATATGAACATGATTTATATTATTGGGAGTAGTATTGAGCACCGATATTGAGACGAGTTGAGACAACTCAAAGTCCTCTAAAACCCTGTATTACAACATGGGTAAAGGGTATAACTTTTTAGATGATTCCTTATTGCTTTTTAGCATAGCTTAGTGGTTCCACTTAGTTCAAGATGTCTTATACTCCGGCAAGGTATAGGACACTTCTGGCAGTGTCACGACCCAAAAATGCACGTCATGGCACTCGTCTTATCCCACCTAGACAAGTCAGCCTAAACTCAACCATTACAATAAAATACGAAAATTTTATAATAAACTCAAAGATATCCCAAAAATCTGGTTGTCACGCGTACAAGTCTCTAAAGTATTACAATTGATTCAAAAGAAAAACATTGTCAAATGACATTGTTCCTAGAATAGGACAAGATCATAAATAAGAGTAAGAAGATCTGCTGAAATGACAAGCAACTACCTTACAAATCTCCATAAAAAGCCTTAGACAAGGAGAAGAGAAAATATCACAAAGGTCCGGGCTAGTAATCTACAAAAAATGTAGAAGCAAGGGGTGAGTACCAAACCACACGATACTCAACAAGTAAATTTCTAAACACAAGCTAAGAGAATAAAATACGGGTACTCCTTACACACCAACCGAACTTCCACAACTACAACCTGCATAAACCAGCCCAACCCAACAGTTCACAGTTACATAGCACCCAGCTCAACAACAATCACTTTAACAAATTACTTATCCTCAACAACAAACTCAATATTCATCAATCACAACTTCCACGAAAAGGCACTCACAATATCAACAACACACAAGATCAAGTTCATCAAATAAAGATAATCAATTATCAAGTACGGACGATCTCCACGAGCTATTATAAATCAAACAAATTTCGCACGGACGATCTCCACATGCCTAAATTATAATCTTAACATCTCACCATCCCTAGCACGGACGATCTCCACGTGCCCAACTTATACTAAATCTCATCTCAATGCATGTGCACAATATGATTTCAATAAAAGGGACGATGCATCTCAATCAAATATCAATATGATATGTAATCACCTCACCTATCACAAGTATACGGGTTCAATAAAGAACACAATCACCCATAATAAATCACGTCAATTAATCACATTGCCTTTTATTACCCCTTTTTCATCATTAGAATCAATCAATGTGGACAAGTCAACCCATCACCAAGTCTCATTACCCCCAAACACATATTACAAGGAAATACACGAATTTCATACACTTAACTATGGTTTAGAAATCTACTTGCCTCAATTAATCAACAATTCTCTCCGGGACTTGAGCCTTCCCTTTTCGTTGAGCTTCCAAATTAATGCAATCTATTCAAGTACATGAACATAATAAGATTTCGAAACTAACAACACCCATATTAGTATAGGTTCTAAGTTTCAAGCCTAGGGTTAAGCTTCAACTTTTCCAATATCACAATTCTAACGGTATTCATGTAATGCAAAATACTAAATACTTAATTTTATACGAAAAATAATAATTCCAACACCATTTTGTCTAAAAAGACAATTATATTATATTCCGACCCTCAATTTATATCTTATGCTTAACCCAAAACCACGGAAAACATATAGTAATTCCTCAAAAAAATTCGTGACCTAAACTAACTTGACACTGTAGTGTAGTATGTATTGAAAATAATTATATATATACTCCTAACAATTCAATTCCCCTAATTCCTAAAAATATTGATAACAAACAAAAAGAATATAATAATAATAACAATGTTAGCAATGTTTCTTGTCCCCTAAATTTCAAAGCCGCCAAGAACGATACAACAACATCATATGCCTTCACAACCGCCAACCTTCAATTCCTTATAACTATTATACTAATATAATGATAATAAATATTTATTGCATCCACTACGCTCCAAAACTCCATGAACCATAACAATTGTCGATCAATGAAGTAAATCAATACCTACTCTAATTAATTTCATATGACAATTGAATTTAATACTATAATCAACAATTGGAAACTAATGATTGTAAGGGTAGAGTTGAACTCCATTACAAAAATAAAGTTTACTTACTTGAAGGTGGCACCGTTCTCTCTGTTCGTGTTCTCCGCACGAACAACTTAATTTCTTTTCTAAATTAATTATATATTAAAAGTAATGATTCCTAATAACCTATTTTAATATTTCAAACTTGGCCCATTATTATTAAAAATAAATAAATTATCTGCAAATTAATTAGCTATAGTTAAATGACCATTCAAAATTAACAAATTGATCTTTTTGGGTCTGGGTCATTACAGGCAGCTTGGACGAGACGTTGTATCATCACATAACTTATAGTAATGGTTGTCAATTAGAGAATCTCCCAAATAGGGGTAAAAAAGTTTATTATTGTATTTTTAAATACATATGAGTTGTTATCTACTATTTTAAAAGCTTTCTTTATAATGTATCTTTGAGTACCTTTGAGCATCCCTGAGTATGTTTGAATTGAGTTGAGTTGAGATGAGGTCAGTATGTTCTTCATTTTTATCAAGTTCAAGCTTATGTCTGTGTTTTAGAGTTCCCCATGCAAGCTCGTACATTCCAGGTACTGACGCCATTTGGCCTGCATTTTTTATGATGCAGACATAGGAGTTCAGGGTCATCAATAGGCGAACTATTGATACCACATGCAGTTCCAGAGTTGCTTTAGTGAGCATCCTTTATTCTGGAGGATTCCTATTTACTTTTAAGTTTTGTTAGAATGTCGTGGATCTTGTATCAACTTCCATCGTTATCATTAGAGGCATCATAGATAGTAGTGTTTTGAGGAGCCTTTTCCATTTCTTTTGTTAAATGTTTCAAAGACTTGAGTTGCCTATTTCTAGCTAGTTGAATATTCTTATATATTCTTAGTTATTTATTTGAGACAGTTGAGTTAAATCTTTGCAATTGAGTTCATATAATGTTGAGTAAGTCTTCCATGGAGTATTAAGCCAGATTTATGGTTCGGTTGGGGCCAACAATATTTATCGAGTGCCAGTTACGTTCAGGGTGTAGGCTCGAGGTATGTAAAACTTGGTATCAGAGCAAAAATTTCAGGAGTCCTAGGGTGTTTATGAAGCTATTTCTATAGAGTCTTAGTTATCACTGTGCAGCGCGCCACATCTATAATTAACAGGCTACCACATTTAGGAAATATCTCACTTCTTTCATACTCTTTTCGTGTGATAGAGTTCAACTCTATAAAATTTTACTTCTAATTCGTGCTTGCGCGTATATTTTAGATCATGCCTCCACGAAGAGTTGTTCGAGGTCATCCTTCTAGGATGAATGTTGATCCCTATGATCAAGGGGTCCCCAATGCACCAAAAGTGCAACCCCAAGGAGAGGTCACTAATGCTGAGTTCTGGGATGATATTCGGATGTCGAGTCAAGTTGTGACCAACCAAGCTAGGCAACAGAGAGGGGTTTGACAGGATGTGGCTGGTACATCTAGAATCTGTGAGGTTTTAAGGATGAATCCTCCAGACTTTACCGGTTCAAGTTTCACTGGGATCCGGAAAAACTTTGTGAAAGAGTTGCAGAAAGGGTTTGAGGTGATGCATATTGCAGATGCTAAGCTTGTGAAACTAGTTGCATACCATTGGAAGGGTGTTACTAGAGTCTGGTATGACCAATGGAAGAATAGTAGAGCTGAGGATGCACCAATTGTGAGCTGGACTGTGTTCGAAGAGGCCTTCTTGGGTGTTCTTTTCCCCATGAGCTGAAGGGGGCAAAGGTAAGAGAATTCCTTAAGTTGAAGTAGGAATCCATGAGTATAACCTCAAGTTCACTCAATTGACTCGCTATCCTCCGGAGATGGTTGTTGACATTAGAAGAAGGATGAGTCTATTTGTATATGTGTTGTCTCTTGGCAGGTAACGAGAGCAAGAAAACTATGTTGATAGGAGAAACAAACATAGCAAGGCTGATAATCCATGTGCAATAGGTTGAGGAGGATAAGCTGATAGATAGAGAAGAGTTTAGAAACAAGAAGGCTAAGACAACAGGAAATGAGTTCGGGCTGCAGAAGAGCAATTCATACCGGTCATCTTTTCAACAAAAGCCAAATGGAGCTACTCTATCATCTGCTAGTGCACCTGCACCAAGGAACACTGATGGTAAAGCAGAGTGCACAATTCATACCTTAGAAGTTATGTTGAGGGAACGTGTCATAGACTTCAAAGGTACATGGGCTGATCACTTGCCTCTCATAGAGTTCGCATATAACAATAGTTATCACTCTAGTATCCAGATGGCTCCTTAATGAGGCTCTTTATGGGCGATAGTGTAGATCGCCTATTAGTTGGTTTGAAGTTGGTGAAGTTGAGTTGATAGGGACCAAACTTGGTTCATCAAGCCATGGAGAAGGTGAAGATTATTTAGGAAAGGATAAAAACAACACAGAGTCATCAGAAATCCTATACAGATGTTAGGAGAAGAGACTTAGAATTTGAGGTTAATGATTGGTTCTACTTAAATATTTCACACATGAAGGATGTTATGAGATTTGGTAAGAAGAGGAAACTTAGTCCCTGGTATATTGGTCCTTATAGGATATCCAAGAGGGTTGACAAGGTAGCTTATGAGTTGGAGCTACCTTTAGAGTTAGCAGCAGTTCATCTGGTGTTCTATGTATCCATGTTAAATAAGTGTTTGAGAGATTCTTCATTCATTGAACCTAATGAGAATATTGGTATCAAGGACAACCTATTTTATGAGAAGTTTCGTTCAGATTCTTGATCGTCAGGTTCACAAATTGATAACCAAAGAGGTTGCATCAACCAAGGTCTTATGGAGGAATCAATATGTTGATGAAGCTACTTGCGAGGCTGAGGAAGATAAGAAGAGGAGACACCCACATCTCTTTCGTTACGGAGAAATTTCTAACCATGGTACTTACTCCTTGTAAAGTACTCTTTAAGTTGATATACCGAGTTATATAAATTGCATGTTGGGTGCTTGAGTTGGGGTGGTTAAATGCTTTCCCCCCTTATTCAACTTAGTGCGATCTCATTCGAGGACGAATGCTCTTAAGGGGGAGATATTGTAAAACCTTGAAATTTGGTTAGATTTCAAGTTTTGGGTCAACTTCAAACAACCATATATTTTAGAAAATAAAGAGTTAGGTGGACCATGAGATATCAAATCAAAGGTCTTTGAGAGCTCTTTCCAACGCCACCAAGTTTGGCTCAATCTAAGTTTTGAGTAAAAAGATATGACTGATTTACTAGAGACGCTCCAACCTGGCATCAGCTCTGCGATGGCTTCGTGTTACGGAGCGAATACGTACCTCACTGTCTACTGGAAAAATATCCCGACTTCCAGCTAGTTTTATTTATGTTTTAAGTGTATTTTATTCCTAGAAACCCTTGGCAAGTCATCTAAATTACCCAAAACTCTTAGAAAAATTAGTTTTCAAAATTAAACCCTCTTATTGACTTCAAAATTCTATTCTCAAGAACTTCAAAACCCGTTAAGGCTAGGGTTCATCTTCCAAGAATTTTCCTTCAAGTCTCTTCAACAACATTATTCTTCCAGGTATGTGAGGTTTCTCATAGTGATCGATTTGCTCGCCCTCACGCCAATCTTGTGAATCTTTCATTAAAATGTTTATGTAAGTATTATTGATTAGTTCTTTTGTTTTAATCCCATTCTTTAACAATGGAGGTTTTGAGTTCTTGAGGTGAGGGTCTTGCGAATGAATGGTGTTTGTTGATAAAATCTGAGTGGGATTTCAATTAAATTGCTTTGGGGGTTTTACTTAAAGTGAGTTTGGAAGAGATAGAAAGAAATCTGCCAACTATTTGAGTCCAGGGCCACGTCGCGGAGACGGATGAAATTTCCATAGCCATTCGACAATTCAATGCATGTCTAGGAAATCGATTGAATTTGAATAGATAGATTCGAGTACAAAGGAAAGACGATTAATTGAATAATAAACTTATATACACAAGCCGACTATTGCACTAACCATATTGGTATTAAGTGTAAATGTGTGTATAAAGTTAAACATAAACTTGAGTTTACCTCTCTTAGAGTATGAGGGCCCGAATAAATAACTACGAAAGTAATGAATAAAGTTTGGGATACTATGAGTAATAGTATTCTCAAATAAGTAGTGAATTCCTTCCAAATGTGATTAGCTTCTTATGTGGGGTTTGGAAAACCTTAAGGGTAAACTCTTGATGGTCACATATTGCATGAACTATTTGTTTTATAAATTGTGTGTCTAGTTGATTTTGTATTGACTTGGGTCTTGTCCACCATGTGCGAAGTGGGAGATGTAATTTTGGGTCGTGGATCGCCCATGTGGATTGGGTCAATCGACCTGACCCGATCCAAGAAGTTTTTTGAGAAGAGACAGGAAGTAATCATCACTTATTTAAAAAAAGAAAGGGGGAACAGTTTTGTAAATAAAAAATTTCCCAACCTTTCCTGATAAAACAATTTCTGACTTTATACTAAAAGTGTAACGACCCATTTGGTTGTTTTGAGTACTAGAGCTTTTTATTTCGTAAAATACTTTTCGATAGATTTTAAATGAGTGTTTTGGACTATTCGTAATTATAATTATGAAATTAGTGGGGTAATTTTAATAATTTATTTAGTTGGAGGTTAAAGGAAATAACAGTAAAATTAATAGTGGGTCACTTTTACCACTTTATAGTTGGTCTTATATAATAATTAGAGAGTAAATATTCTGCAGAAGGAATAAGGGTTTGAGGCGAGTAAAACGGCGATAGCATCAGGTAAGTTTTCACAAACTCTGCGTGCGTTCATATGTTGGATTTGATAAATACATTAAGACGTCATATTATGTATATTGTTGGATATATAGAGAATGATTGATTATAGCTGAAATTTTGGGTTCTTTAAGGCTAAACGACAATTCCTATTTGCTATGTCTTTTAAATTGGATGATTTTGGAATAAGTTTTTGGGTGGGTAATTAATAAGTAATGATGACTATTGGGGAATGATAATTGGCAGTATATGATAGATTTAGGGGTTAAAATACATGGTTGTTTAACTTACTAGTGGTAACATGGTGGTCCTTATTTTATTGTATTGTTATAGGATTATTATTATGGCTATATAAGGATGACATTGAATAGTTAAAGGTGCATGTGATTGGAAAGTGGAGATCAAACAATTATGAGGAGAAACTAAGGTTGTACAATGACTGTTAATCAAATTTAAGTTCTGGACGTTGTTGTTAGTCTGCCACTGGTTTCGCAACCAGTGGCTTCCACCTTTATATATTAAAATATTTTGTTCTCACATTATAGAATATATTGAGATAGGTAATTAAATATTAGGTGTATTGAATTAGTTAAATTTCACTAAAGTTATGCTAATTGGAGGAGTTAAGACTTACCCTTAGGTTTGAACTTTAGGAAATTGATTATAAA
>NW_006239124.1:1096973-1098215 GCF_000226075.1 Solanum tuberosum
AGTGTGATGTGGAGGCATGAGTCCTCGTGTGTGTGCTTGATATTGTGATTGATTACGTACTTGCTTCAACTGTCACTTGTTCATGTTGTTGTTTCTTATCACCTGCTAAGTGCTATAGTTGACTTTATACTATTATTCATTGTATATTAGTTTCTATTTTGGGTTGGCCGATGATACCTACTCAGTACATGTTGCCCCGTACTGAGCCCTACTTGTATTTTTCTTTGTTTTCCTTTTATATAGTGCAGCGAGTGTACCAGCGACTTTGACTCGCCCTCAGCTCTAGCCAGTCTCAGTATATCAGGTTTAAGGGTGAGCTATTTATTCGAGCTTGTGTTGGATTCTCTCGGTCATGACCTGATGTCCATAGTTTTCGGACATAAATTACTTTATTTCATTTATTTCAGTGTCTTTGATACTCTTAGACTTAGTATTTAGAGATTAGATGTCCTTGATGTGATGACTTTCAGATTTTGGGGATAATATGTAATAGACTTTAGAGGTTTATTTGATTGGTTACTTTAATAAGTTTTGGAGCTTCCGCGTTATTGTTGTTATTCGTAGTTGAATTATTGGTATGTGTTGGGGTTTAGATTCCTTGGTCCGCCCACTTAGGAGGTTAAGTGTGGGTGCCACTCATGACTCAATTTGGGTCGTGACAAAAAGACAACATAAAAAACAATTAAAAAAGAGTACACAAACCAGAACAGAATAGGAAAACTCAAAAGATAAACAAATTTAGTTTGTGAATCATACTTTGTTTCCTAGTGATTCAAAGAAGGACTTTGGAGCAATCGTGTTAAAATAGCAAAATCAATGACTTTCGCAGCAAATACAAGGTATAAAACTCGTTAATCTTGCTCTCTCTCTATATATATATATCAACAATAAGGCTGAACATAAATTGATACACTATAAGTGTGAACATACTTGTTGAAACTTCATTTGATGATAAAAATAAAAGTTCAACTATGGTATATATATATACTAAAAAAGACCATCAAACACACACAAATTGAACTTACGAGTTTAAGAGAACACAAAAGTTTTAGATGCTTAAACTCTTAACTCCTCCATCGATTTTAAAGTCACATAAAAAATATATAGTCAAAGTTAAGAAATAGATATAATCATATGTAAAAAAAACAATAACAACCAACAATTTCTTTAAAAATCAAATTAAGAGTATACGATATAATTATAGCTCTCTGATCTGGAGAATTTTTCAAAACGCTCATGGGG
>NW_006239124.1:1098441-1107970 GCF_000226075.1 Solanum tuberosum
TATCTTTAAGTCGAATTGTCCTATAATATATTAAAGTACCAAAATAATTAACAACAACAATAAAATTTTTAAATGTGAAGATAAATTAAACTTAATTATCTTTAAACATGCAAGACTCAATTACCTTGACGATGATGACAAATGATGCGATTCTACAGGATGCAAAGTCTTGGTCAAATGACTTGTGACTTCTTGATCAACTTCTTGACTAACCTCGACAAATCCAAGGATCAATGTCTATAAAAGTAAATATAAAATATTTTTAGCGTTTTGCAAACTATAGTTAAAGACTCCTTAATCTAAACACTCAAAAGTCAAATGTAGATCCATTTCATCCACTTAATTATCACAATTATTATGTAAATACTATGCACTCATTTTTTTCATATAAGACTACGTTAATATTAAGATATGAAGTGATAATATATAAGTAAATGCTTCAACATACTAACCTTATTGTCAGCAATCCTTGATAATCCATGAGTTTTTGATGAATCATCTCCATCCGAATCGTCAGATATGATTATAAAATCTAGAAATCATTAAAATAAAAGCTTAAAAAAGGATAAGTAATCATAAAATTTCAAACAATCATGATATTTCAAATTTAGAAATACATAAAATTACTTAATTAAATGATTTTAGAATATAAAATGGTAATCTTGTTGTTTATTGCTCTTTACAACTGCTTTTTATTGATAAATAAATGAAGATCCATTGAAAAATCTAACAAATCCGCAATTGCACAAATTAATTGATTGTTTTTTTTTTGGCCTATTATTATTCACAATATAAGATTGTTTGTTAAAAACTTGTATAAAACGGTAAAACTTAACTAGTTTCGAGAAGGAAAGAAAACCTAAGAAGCATTGACCATAGTAGATCGTGAAATACTACAAATATGAATATATTTTAATCAGTTTTAGATCAAATTCATCGTCTTTCTACATGCATCTAATTTTTTTAGTACAAAAAGGGGGGGAGGGATAAATATTGAACAAACCACAATTTTTTTAAAAAAAAACAATTCAATGACGGTTGTGTATAGTCTACTATAGCCCAGGCCGACATACAAGATGAACAAAAATCTTCAATAATAAAACTGCAAATATGAAAATGATAGAAAAATATATAAGGAGTTCCTTTTATTTTATTTTTTTTATTTTAGTTTTTGATAATATATGATTGTATTGATGATTTCTTATGTTAAAAATATTATTGTGGAATGTCACACATAAATATTGCTGTGTTGCTCTTTATATCAAGTATCTTGATATCAGTTAATCACATTAACATTTTGGTTTTGAAAATCAATAATCATTTAAATTTATTACAAATGTTAAATGTGTGTAAGTTGTTACTCGTAATAAAATGCTTGATCATACATATTCAATGATAAAAAAAAAAAGAATTGAATAAGTGCATATATATTTATTTATATATATATATTATTATTTTTTGTTCTTATGAACACATATAAGTTGTCTCACTTACTATTAGTATGAATTGTAATATATATACTTTTTGAATAATTTAAAAGTTCTTGCTAATGTTATATTCTTTTTAACTAGTCAATTTTGTGCAACACATTTATTTTGTGTTCCCATTATTTTTTGAAAAATGATTATTCTGTTTCCACATTATTCTTCAAAATAATCAAATTATTTTTAAAAATCCTAAATTGATGATTATTTTAAAAAAAAAAGAAGCATAACTTTGAATGTTACATTGCTATAGGTGATATGATATTTTTATTTCTGTAAAACTATCTCATTTGCTAATTCTAAAAAGTATTATTTTTCTTATCTCAAAATATAAATATAGTTAAACAAAATTTTCTTATTTCTATACAATAACTTTTGAATCTAAGATCCAAGGATTCCTTATCATTCAAAAGGTGCAGAGGGTATCATTTATAAAATTCAAAGAATTGAATTACATGATTTGATTAAAGTTTACTCATCTCTATATAACAACTTTTGGTTGACAATTTAAGATCTGATGATTCATTCTCATTTAGAAGGAGGACAAGACTATTATCATCACCCATCAAGACATTTTAAACCCTTAGCACTGCATTCTCATATAGTTGACCAAATTTTGCTAGACATATGTTTTTTTTTAAAGAGTTAAATAATTTTCAAGATTTCATAATAAATTAACTAGAATACAATACCACATAATGAAACCATAACATTAGTTCCATAACTTATAATAATTTTATAATATAAAAATGTTGCCTACAATAATTTGAAAAGCCAATGTTGATGATTTTACCTTGAACATTGTTGCTTGTACTCATGGCTAAACTCAGTTACCCAATGAATTTTTGCGGGCTGATAAAAAATCACCAATAAACAAATTAATTTTGATGATTTTAAGAGGAAAGATCTATATAAACAGATGTGTGTACATATATAAATTATTGTATTTTTACAGCTAATAAAAAGAGAGGAGGATATTTAAATGAAAACACTCATACCTTTCACAAGAGAGTCTTGAAATGGAAAAAAGGTGAAATGAGTTACATCTTTCACAAATTTTTATAATGAATATTTGTGTCTAATTGAGATTAACCATAATTTCCATCATATTTCACTTATAGTTTTAATTAATTATTAATAAAATACTATAAAATACATAGTTATTAATCAATGTCTTAAATCGAATATAAGTCAATCTAATCTAAACATTAATTCTAACAAACCAAAAGGACCGCATGATAAATATGGTAAATTGATTATAATCTTTCTAGTTATTATGTTGTGGTATGAACATACTAGAGAACATTTCGATATCTATGGCATAAAAAATATATCAAATTCTTATAAATAAAGTTTATCAAAAAATATAAAAGTTGACCAAAATTCTTTTAAAATAGTATATATCTTAAATTTATATATGATTTGTGATGCCATAATTCATGGCAAAAACTTTAAACACTATATTTTCACCATAAGCGCTTACAACTCCACCCCACCCCCAAAGCACCACAAACAATGATTTGAAAATGTTTGGGCTCTTACTTTTGATTCACTTAATATATGGTTGATGTCACGATCTGAGCATACACCCTGGGCGTGGCCGGCACTCAGGAATCAATGACGGTCCACAAGCAAAACTTCATCCTTGCTGACTACAAGCGGAAAACTAATTCGAGCAATAATAGGATTAAAATTGAATTAAATTCATTAAATCTCAAATACTAAACTTCATGATGTCTGGAAAGTAGTCAATAACAATATTTATAGTTTCTAAAATGACTCAAAAGAAAGTAAATACAGAATTACTCATCAACTATAACTATCTATAAAGCCTCTGCTGTTAAAGAAGGATATCGGGACAAGACCCAGGACATCTCAAAACTACTAAACTAAAAGTAAATGAGAGGTCCTCCAGAATACAAGGAGGCTCACCCAAAAGATAACTGGAGTGTAGAGTGATCTCAACCAAACACCTGTTGATAATCCTAAACACTTGTATCTGCATCATAAAAGGATGCAGGTCGAATGAAATCAGTACATTGAATGTACGAGTATGCAAGGAGAACTGAAAGCGTAGATGACTGAACTGAAATGCTGATAGCACTCAACTCAATCAATACATGAAATGAAGTAAAAATATTTAACTTTACAACAATATAAAATATAGAAACAATATTAAAAAAATATTATACAGTACTTGTGGGGAATTTCACTAATCAACAACCATTTCTATAGGCCTAGCAATGATACGATATTTCGCCCACGCTGCAAGGGTCATCCTATACCTTATCGAGATACAAGTTGATATTATGACTATGGATCCATCTAATAGGCCTTCTTAGAGGTAGAAAGGAGTCGCACGAAGAATCAATGCTATCATATCCTACGGTGGCTACGTAGTCTTATGGGACTTCCAAATTATAAAAGACTCTAACCCAATTCGGTGCTCAATACTATTCCCAAAATAATCAATATAACTTTATCCTCACTGCATTAAAACATACTCTTTCTCTGGTTTGAGATAATTGCTCAAATTATCCTTTTAAAATAAGTAATTGTTCTTGAAATATCTTTAAACTCATAAACTCTTTATAGAAATCAAATTTTCTCTTTTCTCAATGGAAAATGATACATTTGGGAATCCTTAAACTTTACTCAAATTTGTCTCTCTAAACTTTCCTCAAAGAACTCAGTTTAAAACACAAATTTTGGCTTTAAAGGATTTTCAAGATTGATAACTCAAAATAGAGTTCATGTTGAGTTATAGACATGAATGAATCAACTCAAGGACCTCAATAACAATATAGACAACTCAAAACTCAAGGACATAGTTCAAAATTATAGTTAATTGCAAAAGATTTCTCAACTTTCACTCAAAAGGACCTCTTAAACTTTCCTCTTAACTTTACTTTAATTTGAAATATAAATTAAGAGATGTTATTACGATATGGAGGATCTCTGAAGAAGTAATGAAGTCTTTAAGAGTTAATAGCAAGAAAAGAGCGAAAACACAATTTTAAAGAACACATATTGGACGAAGAACGCAGGAAAAAAGGGCCTGACAACCCTGGCCCATAGGCTGGGGCGCTGCGCCCCCGATGGGAGGAAACTTCGATATCCAAATGAGTTCATTACGAGGTTTTAAGCACTATCTATTTTAAGAGAACCTTTTGAGTAATAATCTTAATGTTTGAGGATGTGGAAATGTTTTTAAACATATGAACATGATTTATATTATTGGGAGTAGTATTGAGCACCGATATTGAGACGAGTTGAGACAACTCAAAGTCCTCTAAAACCTTGTATGACAACATGGGTAAAGGGTACTACTTTTTAGATGATTCCTTATTGCTTTTTAGCATAGCTTAATGGATCCACTTAGTAGAAAATGTCTTATTCTCCGGCAAGGTATAGGACACTTTTGGCAGCGTGGGCGAGATATTGTATCATCACATAGCTTATAGTAATGGTTGTCGATTAGAGAATCTCTCAAATAGGGGTAAAAATGTTTATTATTGTATTTTTAAATACATTTGAGTTGTTATCTACTATTTTAAAATCTTTCTTTATAATGTATCTTTTAGTAGAGTTGAGTTGAGATGAGGTCAGTATGTTCTTCCTTTTTATAAAGTTCAAGCTTATGTCTGTGTTTTAGAGTTCCCCTTGCATGCTCGTACATTTCAGGTACTGACGCCATTTGGCTTGCATCTTTTATGGTGCAGACATAGGAGTTCAGGGTCATCAACAGGCGCACTGTTGATACCACGCGCAGTTCCAGAGTTGTTTTGGTGAGCATCCTTTCTTCTGGAGGATTCCCATTTACTTTTCAGTTTTGTTAGGATGTCATGGATCTTGTCCCAACTTCCATCGTTATCAATAGAGGCATCATAGATAGTAGTGTTTTGAGGAGTCTTTTCCATTTCTTTTGTTAAATGTTTCAAAACTTCAGTTGCCTATTTCTGGTTAGTTAAATATTCTTATATATTCTGAGTTATTTATTTGAGACAGTTGAGTTAAATCTTTGCAATTGAGTTCATATATTGTTGAGTAAGTCTTTCGTGGAGTATTAAGCCAGACATATGGTTCGGTTGGGGCCAACAATATTTCTCGAATGACAGTTACGTTCAGGGTATAGACTCGAGGTGTGAAAAACTTGGTATCAGAACACAGATTTCAAGAGTCCTAGGAAGTTTATGAAGCTATTTTTATAGAGTCTTAGTTATCGGTGTGAAGTGCACCACATCTATAATTAAGAGGCTATGACATTTAGGAAATATCTCACTTCTTTCATACTCTTTTCGTGTGGTAGAGTTCAACTCTATAAAAATTTCCTTCTAATTCCTGTTTGCGAGTATATTTTCGAACATGCCTCCACGAAGAGTTGTTCGAGGTCGTCCTTCTAGGAGGAATGTTGATCATTACGATCAAGGGGTCCCAATGCACCAAAAGTGCAACCTCAAGGAGAGATCACTAATGCTGAGTTCTGGGATGATATCTGGATGTCGAGTCAAGTTGAAACCAATCAAGTTGGGCAACAAAGAGGAGTTCGACAGGATGTGGCTGGTACATCTAGAATCTGTGAGTTCTTAAGGATGAATCCTCCAAACTTTATCGGTTCAAGTTTCACTGGGATCCGGAAAAACTTTGTGGAACAATTGCAGAAAGTGTTTGAGGTGATGCATATTGCTGATGCTAAGCTTGTGGAACTAGCTGCATACCAATTGAAGGGTGTTACTAGAGTCTGGTACGATCAATGGAAGAAGAGTAGAGATGAGGGTGCACCAATTGTGAGCTGGGCTGTGTTCGAAGAGGCCTTCTTGGGCATTTCTTTCCCCATGACCTGAAGGAGGAAAAGGTAACAGAATTCCTTAAGTTGATAACCAAAGAGGTTGCATCAGCCAAGGTCTTATGGAGGAATCAATATGTTGAGGAAGCTACTTGGGAGGCGGAGGAAAATATGAAGAGGAGACACCCACATCTCTTTCGTTCCGGAGAAATTTCTAGCCATGGTACTTACTCTTTGTAAAGTACTCTTTAAGTTCATATACCGAGTTATGTAAACTGCATGTTGGGTGCGTGAGTTGGGGTGGTTAAATGCATTCCCCCCTTATTCAACTTAGTGCGACCTCATTCGAGGAAGAATGTTCGGGGAGGTATTGTAAAACCTTGAAATTTGGTCAGTTTTCAAGTTTTGGATCAACTTCAAACAACCACATCTTTTAGAAAATAAAGAGTTAGGTGCACCATGAGATATCAAATCGAAGGTCTTTGAGATCTCTTTCCAACGCCATCAAGTTTGGCTCAATCTGAGTTTTGAGTAAAAAGATATGACTGATTTACTAGAGACGCTCTAACGTGGAAGCAGCTCTGCGATGGCTTCGCGTTACGGAGCGAATACGTACCTCAGCGTCTACTAGAAGAATATCTCGACTTCCAGCTAGTTTTATTTATGTTTTAAGGGTATTTTATTCCTAAAAGCCCTTGGCAAGTCATCTAAATTACCCAAAACTCTTAGAACAATTAGTTTTCCAAATTAAACCCTTTCATTGACTTCAAAATTCTACGCTCAAGAACTTCAAAACCCGTTAAGGTTAGGGTTCATCTTCCAAGATTTTTCCTTCAAGTCTCTTCAAGGACACTGTTCTTCCAGGTATGTGAGGTTTCTCATAGTGATGGATTTTCTCGCCCTCACACCAATCATGTGAATCTTTCATTAAATTGTTTATGTAAGTATTATTGAAAAATTCTTCAGTTTTAACCCCATTCTTTAACAATGGAGGTTTTGAATCCTTGAGGTGAGGGTCGTGCGAATGAGTGGTGTTTGTTGATAAAATCTGAGTGGGATTTCAATTAAATTGCATTGGTGTTTAAAATTAAAGAGAATTTGGAAGAGGAAGAAAGAAATCTGCCAACTATATGAGTCTAGAGCCACGTCGCGGAGACGCATGAAATTTCCGTAGCCATTCGACAATACAATGTATGTCTAGGAAATTGGTTGAATTTGAATCGATAGATTCCAGTACAAAGGAAAGACGATTAATTGAATAATAAACGTGTATCCACAAGCCGACTATTGCACTAACCATATTGGTATTAAGTGTAAATGTGTGTATAAATTGAAACATAAACTCGAGTTTACCTCTTTTAGAGTATGAGGGCCCGAATAAATAACTACTAAAGTAATGAATGAAGTCTGGGATACTATGAGTAATAGTATTCTCAAATAAGTAGTGAATTCCATCCAAATGTGATTAGATTTTTATGTGGGGTTTGGAAAACCTTAAGGTTAACCTCTTGACGCTCACATATTGCATGAACTATTTGTTTTATGTATTGTGTGTCTAGTTGATATTGTATTGGCTTGGGTCTTGTCCACCATGTACGAAGTGGGAGATGTAATTTTGGGTCGTGGGTCGCTCATGTGGACCGACCTGACCCGATCCAAGAAGTTTTTTGAGAAGGGAAAGGAACTAATTATCTCTTATTTAAAAAAAGAAAGGGGAACAGTTTAGTAAATAAAAAATTTCCCAACCTTTCCTGATAAAACGATTTCTGCCTTTACACTAAAAGACAACGTAAAAAACAATTAAAAAATAGAACACAAACCAGAAGAGAATAAGAAAACTCAAAAGACTTTTTTTGTCTGAAGATAAACACAGTTAGTTTGTGAATCATTATTTGTTTCTTAGTGATTCAAAGAAGGACATTGTTGCAATCAAGTTAAAATAGCAAAATCAATGACTTTCACTGCAAACACAAGGTTGAAAACTCGTCAATTTTGCTCTCTCTATATATATATATCAACAATAAGGCTAAACATAAATTAATACACTATAAGTGTGAACATACTTTTTGAAACTTCATTTGATGAGAAAAATAAAAGTTCAACTATGGTATATATATACTAAAAAAGACAACCACACACACACACAAATTGAACTTACGAGTTTAAGAGAACACAAAAGTTTGAGATGCTTAAACTCTTAACTCCTCCATCGATTTTAGAGTCACATAAAAATATATAGTCAAAGTTAAGAAATAGATATAATCATATGTCAAAACAAACAAAACAACCAACAATTTATTTAAAAATCAAATTAAGAGTATACGATATAATTATAGCTCTCTGATCTGGAGAATTTTTCAAAACGCTCATGGGGCAGATTTCTTTCTTTTGGAAGATGCGCACATCTTTGTCGTTCTCTTCCTCTTTTCTTCTCTGACCTCGGGGTCATTACTCGCTCTCATTCGTTGGGATCTATAAGGCCTTCTAGGGATGACTGCATTGCTCCCTCTTGATATCACACGTCCTCTTGCTAGAGCTCGTGTGGATTTATCTTTAAGTCGAATTGTCCTATAATAAATTAAAGTACCAAAATAATTAACAACAACAATAACAATTTAAAATGTGATGATAAATTAAACTTAATTATTTTTAAACATGCAAGACGCAATTACCTTGACGATGATGCCAAATGATGTGATTCTACAGGTTGCAAAGTCTTGGTCAAATGACTTGTGACTTCTTGATCAACTTCTTGACTAAACTTGACAAATCCATGGATCAATGTCTGTATTAGTAAATATAAAATATTTTTAGCATTTTGCAAACTATAGTTAAGACTCCTTAATCTAAACACTCAAAAGTAAAATGTAGATCCATTTCATTCACTTAATTATCACAATTATTATGTAAATACTATGCACACATATTTTTCATATAAGACTACGTTAATATTAAGATATCAAATGATAATATATAAGTAAATGCTTCTACATACTAACCTCATTGTCAGCAACACTTGATAATCCATGAGTTTTTGATGAATCATCTCCATCCGAATCGTCAGATATGATTATAAAATCTAGAAATCATTAAAATAAAAGCTTAAAAAAGGATAAGTTATCATAAAATTTCAAACAATCATGATATTTCAAATTTAGAAATACATAAAATTCTTAATTAAATGATTTTAGAATATAAAATGGTAATCTTGTTGTTTATGCTCTTTACAACTGCTTTTTATGATAAATAAATGAAGATC
>NW_006239124.1:1110985-1111179 GCF_000226075.1 Solanum tuberosum
CACATGGGACTCATCTGGAACATACCGGCGCAACATCGAAACATGAAAAACTGGGTGAATAGCTGAAAAGGCCGAGGGCAAAGCTAACTCATATGCGACCTCCCCAATTGTCCTCAATATCTCAAAAGGAGCTATATACATGGGGCTAAGCTTGCCTCGCCTCCCAAATCTCATTACACCCTTCATGGGCGACA
>NW_006239124.1:1111279-1140390 GCF_000226075.1 Solanum tuberosum
TTAATTTAAAAATGACCTGGAGGGTCATTACAAAATATCTTCAATAATAAAATTGCATATATGATAATGAAAGAAAAATATATATGGAGCTCCTTTTATTTCATATTTTTTATTTAAGTTGGTGATGAATATATGATTGTATTGATGATTTCTTATGTTAAAAATATTATTGTGGAATGTCACACATAAATATTGTTGTGTTGCTCTTTATATGAAGTATATTGATTTTCCATTTTAAATCCCCTTTAAACATTTATATTTTGAAAATCATAATCATTTTAATTTATTACAAATGTTAAATGTGTGTAAGTTGTTACTCGTAATCGAATGCTTATCATACATATTCAATGATAAAAAAAAGAATTGAATAAGTGTATATATATATATATATATATATATATATATATTATCTTTCTTCTTAAGAACACATATAAGTTGTCTCAAGTACTATTAGTATGAATTGTAACATATATACTCTTTGAATAATTTAAAAGTTCTTGCTAATATTATATTCTTTTTAACTAGTCAATTTTGTGCAACACATTTATTTTGTGTTCACATTATTTTTTGAAAAATGTTTATTTTGTTTCCGCATTATTTTTATCTTATATTAAAGATTATTTTAAAAATAAAAAGCATAACTTTGAATGTTACTTAGCTATAGGTGATATGATATTTATATTTTTGTAAAACCATCTGATTTGCTAATTCTAAAAAGTATTATTTTTCTTATCTCAAAATATTAATATAGTTTAAAAAAAAAATTCTAATTTCTATACAATAACTTTTGAATCTAAGATCCAAGGGTTCCTTATCATTCAAAAGGTGAAGAGGGTATCATTTTTAAAATTCAAAGAATTGAATTACATGATTTGATTAAAGTTTACTCATCTCTATATAACAACTTTTGGTTGACAATTTAAGATATGAAGATTCATTTTCATTTAGAAGGGGGAGAAGACTATTATCATCACCCATCAAGAAATTTTAAACCCTTAGCACTGCAATCTCATATAGTTGACCAAATTTTGCTAGACATACGTGTTTTTTTTAAAAATAGTTAAATAATTTTCAAGATTTCATATTAAATAAACTAGAATGCAATACCACATAATGAAACCATAAAATTAGTTCCGTAACTTATAATAATTTTATTATATAAAAATGTTGCGTACAATAATTTTAAAAGCCAGTGTTGATGAATTTACCTCGAACATTGTTGCTTGTACCCATGGATAAACTCATTTGCCAAATGAATTTTGTCGGGCTGATAAAAAATCTCGAAAAAACAAATTAATTTTGATGATTTTAAGAGGAAAGATCTATATAAACAGATGTGTGTACATATATAAATTATTGTATTTTTACAGTTCATAAAAAGAGAGGAGGATATTTAAATTAAAACACTCATACCTTTCACAAGAAAGTTTTGGAATGGAAAAAAGTGAAATGAGTTACATCTTTCACAAATTTTATAATGACTATTTGTGTCTAATTGAGATTACCATAATTTCCGTCATATTTCACTTTTAGTTTTAATTAAATATTAATAAAATACTATAAAATACATAGTTATTAATCGATGTCTTAAATTAAATATAGGATGATCTAATCTAAACATTAATTCTAACAAACCAAAAGGACTGCATGATAAATATGGTAAATTGATTATAATATTTCTAGTTATTGTGTTATGGTATGAACACACAATAGAACATTTGGATATCTATGGCATAAAAAATATATCAAATTCTTATAATTAAAGTTTATCAGAAAATATAAAAGTTGACCAAAATTCTTTTAAAATAGTATATATCTAAAATTTATATTTGATTTGTGAAGCCATAATTCATGGAAAAAAGTTTAAACACTATATTTTCACCATAAGCGCTTACAACTCCACCCCACCCCCACAGCACCACAAACAAAGATTTGAAAATGTTTGGGCTCTTAGTTTTGATTCACTTCATATATGGTTGATGTCACGATCTGAGCCTACACCCTGGGAGTGGCCGGCACTCAAGAATCAATGATGGTCCCCAAGCAAACCTTCATCCTGGCTGACTACAAGCGGAAAACTAATTCGAGCAATAATAGGCTTAAAATTGAATTAAATTCATCAAAACTCAAATACTAAACTTCACGAAATCTGGAAAGTATTCAATAACAATAGTTGGGGCGCTGTGCCACCAATGCGCCAGCATGGCGGTGTGGGGTGCCAGCTGTGCGCCAGAAACCAGCCTCAGTAAGGGGAGGCCTAGTGCGGCACACCAACCCTGCGCCACAAAGTGTCAAACCACTTTCTTCATCGTTTTCATTCCGTACCTGTTCCTTTGAGTCGATCTTTCATTCATTTCTTATCCTAGCGATATAAACTACATTTAATCATCACGAGATCCTTCATATCATGAATTGTAACTCTTGAATTTATAATTGAAATTTCAAGAAAAAGATTAAGAGTCAAGTTTGAGAGTGCCTTTCGAGTCTTTCTAAGAAGTCCTTTACCAACTTTTAAAACTAGTTTTAAGACTTGAGTATGAGGCTGACGAGAGTTGAGGTTCATTTTTCAAATGATATATGGGACTAAGTAATTCCAAGAGTAAAATGTCTTTACATTTAAAATGGGTGAAACTTTGATATCCAAATGAGTTCATTACGAGGTTTAGAGCACTATCTCTTTTAAGAGAACCTTTTGAATAATAATCTCAAAGTTTGAGGATGAGGAAATGTATTTAAACATATGAACATGATTTATATTATTGGGAGTAGTATTGAGCACCGATATTGAGACGAGTTGAGACAACTCAAAGTCCTCTAAAACCCTGTATGACAACATGGCTAAAGGGTATTACTTTTTAGATGATTCCTTATTGCTTTTTAGCATAGCTTAGTGGATCCACTTAGTTGAAGATGTCTTATACTCCGGCAAGGTATAGGACACTTCTGGCAGTGGCACGACCCAAAAATGGACGTGATGGCACTCGTCTTATCCGAACAAGACAAGTCAGCCTAAACTCAACCATTACAATAAAATGCGGAAATTTTATAATAAACTCAAAAATACCCCAAAAATCTGATTGTCACGCGTATAAGCCTCTAAAGTATTACAATTGATTCAAAAGAAAAACACTGTCAAAGGACATTCTTCCTTGAATAGGACAAGATCATAAATAAGAGTGAGAAGGTATGCTGAAATGACAAGCAGCTACCTTACAAATCTCCATGAAAATCCTCAGACAAGGAGAAGAGAAAATATCACAAAGTTCCGGGCTAGTAACCTACAAAAAATGTAGAAGCATGGGGTGAGTACCTAACCACACGGTACTCAACAAGTAAACTTCTAAACACAAGCTAAGAGAATAAAATACGGGTACTCCTTACACACCAACCGAACCTCCATAACTACAACCTGCATAAACCAGCCCAACCCAACAGTTCACAGTTACATAGCACCCAGCACAACAACACCAAGCTCAATAACAATCACTATAACAAATTACCTATCCTCAACAACAAACTCAATATTCATCAATCACAACTTCCACAAAAAGACACTCACAATATCAGCAACACACAAGATCAAGTTCATCAAATAAAGATAATCAAATATCAAGTACTTTCCAACCACCAATAAAACACATAATCATCAAGAATGAAGGATGTCATGGGATGCAATGCAGTATGACACCATGAAATGATATGCCTCAGAATACCAAGTATTCTCTCAACCGTATATACATGATACTCCTCGGAAATACATCGAGAGTTCATGACCCATGGGGGACTCGCGAGATCCATATACTGACACAGACGATCTCCACGAGCTATTATAAATCAAACAAATTTCGCACGGACAATCTCCACGTGCCCAAATTATAATCTTAACATCTCACCATCCCTAGCACGGACGATCTTCACGTGCCCAACTTATACTAAAATCTCATCTCAATGCATGTGCACAATATGATTTCAATAAAAGGGACGATGCATCTCAATCAAATATCAATATGATATGTAATCACCTCACCTATCACAAGTATACGGGTTCAATAAAGAACACAATCACCCATAATAAATCACGTCAATTAATCACATTGCCTTTTATTTACCCCTTTTTCATCATTAGAATCAATCAATGTGGACAAGTCAACCCATCACCAAGTCTCATTACCCCCAAACACATATTACAAGGAAATACACGAATTTCATACACTTAACTATGGTTTAGAAATCTACTTGCCTCAATTAATCAACAATTCTCTCCGGGACTTGAGCCTTCCCTTTTCGTTGAGCTTCCAAATTAATGCAATCTATTCAAGTACGTGAACATAATAAGATTTTGAAACTAACAACACCCATATTAGTATAGGTTCTAAGTTTCAAGCCTAGGGTTAAGCTTCAACTTTTCCAATATCACAATTCTAACGGTATTCATGTATTACAAAATACTCAATATTTAATTTTATACAAAAAATAATAATTCCAACACCATTTTGTCAAAAAATACAATTATATTATATTCCGACCCTCTATTTACATCTTATGCTTAACTCATAACCACGGAAAACATATAGTAATTTCTCAAAAAAATTCGCGACCTAAACTAACTTCAAACTGTAGCGTAGCATATATTGAAATTAATTATATATATACTCTTAACAATTCAATTCCCTTAATTCCTAAAAAAATTTGATAACAAACAAAAAGAATATAATAATAATAATAATAATAATAATAATAATAATAATAATAATAATAATAATAATAATAATAATAATAATAATAATAATAATAATAATAATAATAATAATAATAATAATAATAATAATAATAATAATAATAATAATAATAATAATAATAATAATAATAATAATAATAATAATAATAATAATAATAATAATAATAATAATAATAATAATAATAATAATAATAATAATAATAATAATAATAATAATAATAATAATAATAATAATAATAATAATAATAATAATAATAATAATAATAATAATAATAATAATAATAATAATAATAATAATAATAATAATAATAATAATAATAATAATAATAATAATAATAATAATAATAATAATAATAATAATAATAATAATAATAATAATAATAATAATAATAATAATAATAATAATAATAATAATAATAATAATAATAATAATAATAATAATAATAATAATAATAATAATAATAATGTTAGCAATGTTTCTTGTCCCCTAAATTTCAAAGCCGCCAAGAACGATACAGCAACATCATCTGCCTTCACAACTGCCAACCTTCAATTCCTTATAACTATTATACTAATATAATGATAATAAATATTTATTGCATCCACTACGCTCCAAAACTCCATGAATCATAACAATTGTCGATCAATGAAGTAAATCAATGCCTACTCTAATTAATTTCATATGACAATTGAATTTAATACTATAATCAACAATTGGAAAATAATGATTGTAAGGGTAAAGTTGAACTCCATTACAAAAATAAAGTTTACTTACTTGAAGGTGGCGCCGTTCTCTCTGTTCGTGTTCTCCGCACGAACAACTTAATTTCTTTCTTCTCTTATTTTCTTTCCTAAATTAATTATATATTAAAAGTAATAATTCCTAATAACCTATTTTAATATTTCAAACTTTGCCCATTATTATTAAAAATAAATAAATTATCCGCAAATTAATTAACTATAGTTAAATCACCATTCAAAATTAACAAAATGATCTTTTTGGGTCTGGGTCCTTACAGGCAGCATAGGCGAGACGTTGTATCATCACATGGCTTATAGTAATGGTTGTCGATTAGAGAATCTCCCAAATAGGGGTAAAAAAGTTTATTATTGTATTTTTAAATACATCTGAGTTGTTATCTACTAATTTTAAAAGCTTTCATTATAATGTTTCTTTGAGTACATTTGAGCATCCTTGAGTATCTTTGAGTTGAGTTGAGTTGAGATGAGGTGAGTATGTTCTTCCTTTTTATCAAGTTCAAGCTTATGTCTGTGTTTTAGAGTTCCCCTTGCATGCTCGTACATTCCAGGTACTGACGCCATTTGGCCTGCATCTTTTAGAACGCAGACATAGGAGTTCAGGGTCATCAACAGGCGCACTGTTGATACCACATGCAGTTCCACTGTTGCTTTGGTGAGCATCTTTTCTTCTGGAGGATTCCCATTTACTTTTAAATTTTGTTAGGATGTCGTGGATCATGTACCAACTTCCATCGTTATCATTAGAGGCATCATAGATAGTAGTGTTTTGAGGAGTCTTTTCCATTTCTTTTGTTAAATGTTTAAAAGACTTAAGTTGCCTATTTCTGGCTAGTTGAATATTGTTATATATTCTGAGTAATTTATTTGAGACAATTGAGTTAAATCTTTGCAATTGAGTTCATATATTGTTGAGTAAGTCTTCCGTGGAGTATTAAGCCAGACCTATGGTTCGATTAGGGCCAACAATATTTCTCGAGTGCCAGTTACATCCAGGGTGTAGGCTCGGGGTATGTAAAACTTGGTATCAGAGCAAACATTTCAAGAGCCCTAGGATGTTTATGAAGCTATTTCTATAGAGTCTTAGTTATCGATGTAAAGAGCGCCACATCTTTAATTAAGAGGCTACGACATTTAGGACATATCTCACTTTTTTCATACTCTTTTCATGTGATAGAGTTCAACTCTATAAAATTTTCTTTCTAATTCGTGCTTGCGCGTATATTTTAGATCATGCCTTCACGAAGAGTAGTTTGAGGTCATCCTTCTAGGAGGAATGTTGATCCCTATGATCAAGGGGTCCCCAATGCACCAAAAGTGCAACCCCAAGGAGAGGTTACTAATGCTGAGTTCTGGGATGATATTCGGATATCGAGTCAAGTTGTGACCAACCAAGCTGGGCAACAGAGAGGGGTTTGACAGGATGTGGCTAGTACATCTAGAATCTGTGAGTTCTTAAGGATGAATCCTCTAGACTTTACCGGTTCAAGTTTCACTGGGATTCGGAAAAACTTTGTGGAAGAGTTACAAAAAGTGTTTGAGGTGTTGCATGTTGCAGATGCTGAGCTTGTGAAACTAGTTGTATACCAATTGAAGGGTGCTACTAGAGTCTTGTACGACCAATGGAAGAAGAGTAGAGCTGAGGGTGCACCAATTGTGAGCTGGGCTGTGTTCGAAGAGGCCTTCTTGGGCATTTCTTTCCCCATGAGCTGAAGGAGGAAAAGATAGGAGAATTCCTTAAGTTGAAATAGGAATCCATGAGTATAACATCAAGTTCACTCAATTGTCTCGCTATGCTCTGGAGATGGTTGTTGACATGAGGAGAAGGATGAGTCTATTTGTATCTGGGTTGTCGCTTGGTAGGTAAAGAGGGCAAGACAACTATGTTGATAGGAGACACAAACATAGCAAGGCTAATAATTCATGTGCAACAGGTTGAGGAGGATAAGCTGATAGATAGAGAAGAGTTTCAGAATAAGAAGGCAAAGACAACAGGAAATGAGTTCGGGAAGCAGAAGAGCAATGCGAACCGGTCATCTTTTCAACAAAAGCCAAATAGAGCTGCTCTATTATCTGCCAGTGCACCTGCACCAAGGAACACTGATGGAAAAACAGAGTGCACAATTCATACCTTAGAAGATATGTTGAGGGAACGTGTCATAGACTTCAAAGGTAAATGGGATAATCACTTGTCTATCATAGAATTCGCATATAACAATAATTATCACTCTAGTATCCAGATGGCTCCTTATGAGGCTCTTTATGGGCAAAAGTGTAGATCGCCTATTAGTTGGTTTGAAGTTGGTGAAGTTAAGTTGATAGGGCCAAACTTGGTTTATCAAGCCATGGAGAAGGTGAAGATTATTTAGGAAAGGATAAAAACAACACAGAGTCATCAGAATTCCTATACTGATGTTAGGAGAAGGGCTTAGAATTTGAGTTTAATGATTGGTTCTACTTAAATATTTCACACATGAAGGGTGTTATGAGATTTGGTAAGAAGGCGAAACTTAGTCCCTGGTAAATTGGTCCTTCTAGGATATCCAAGAGGGTGGACAAGGTAGCTTATGAGTTGGAGCTACCTTCAGAGTTAGCAGTAGTTCATCTGGTGTTCCATGTATCCATGTTAAAGAAGTGTTTGATAGATCCTTCATTCATTGTACCTAATGAGAATATTGGTATCAAGGACAGCTTATCTTATGAGAAGCTTCCCGTTCAGATTCTTGATCGTCGGTTTCACAAGTTGAGAACCAAAGAGGTTGCATCAGCCAAGGTCTTATGGAGGAATCAATATGTTGAGGTAGCTACTTGGGAGGCTGAGGAAGATATGAAGAGGAGACACCCACATCTCTTTCGTTCCGGAGAAATTTCTAACCATGGTACTTGCTCTTTGTAAAGTACTCTTTAAGTTGATATACCGAGTTATGTAAATTGCATGTTGGGTGCTTGAGTTGGGGTGGTTAAATGCTTTCCCCCCTTATTCAACTTAGTGCGATCTCATTCGGGGACGAATGTTCCTAAGGGGGAGATATTGTAAAACTTTGAAATTTGGTCAGTTTTCAAGTTTTGGGTCAACTTCAAACAACCATATCTTTTAGAAAATAAAGAGTTAGATGGACCATGAGATATCAAATAGAAGGTCTTTGAGAGCTCTTTCCAACGCCACCAAGTTTGGCTCAATCTGAGTTTTGAGTAAAAAGATATGACTGATTTACTAGAGACATTCCAACCTGGCAGCTGCTCTGCGATGGCTTTGCGTTACGGAGCGAATACGTACCTCAGTGTCTACTGGAAAAATATCCCAACTTCCAGCTAGTTTTATTTATGTTTTAAGGGTATTTTATTCCTAGAAACCCTTGGCAAGTCATCTAAATTACCCAAAACTCTTAGAAAAATTAGTTTTCAAAATTAAACCCTCTCATTGACTTCAAAATTCTACGCTCCAGAACTTCAAAACCCGTTAAAGCTAGTGTTCATATTTCAAGATTTTTCCTTCTTCTTCCAGGTATGTGAGGTTTCTCATAGTGACGGATTTGCTCTCCCTCACACCAATCTTTAACAATGGAGGTTTTGAGTTCTTGAGGTGAGGGTCTTGCAAATGAGTGGTGTTTGTTGATAAAATATTAGTGGGATTTCAATTAAATTGCATTGGGGTGTTTAATTAAAGTGAGTTTGGAAGAGGAAGAAAGCAATCTGCCAACTATTTGAGTCTAGGGCCACGTCGCGGAGATGAATGAAATTTCCATAGCCATTCGACAATACAATGCATGTCTAGGAAATCGGTTGAATTTGAATAGAATGATTCGAGTACAAACGAAGGACGATTAGTTGAATAATAAACTTGTATACACAAGCCGACTATTGCACTAACCATATTGGTATTAAGTGTAAATGTGTGTATAAAGTTAAACATAAACTCGAGTTTACCTCTTTTAGAGTGTGATGGCCCGAATAAATAACTACTAAAGTAATGAATGAAGTTTGGGATACTATGAGTAATAGTATTCTCAAATAAGTAGTGAATTCCTTCCAAATGTGATTAGCTTCTTATGTGGGGTTTGGAAAACCTTAAGGTTAAACTCCTGATGCTCACATATTGCATGAACTATTTGCTTTATGAATTGTGTGTCTAGTTGATATTGTATTGGCTTGGGTCTTGTTCACCATGTGCGAAGTGGGAGATGTAATTTTGGGTCGTTGGTCGCCCATGTGGACCGACCTGACCCTATCCAAGAAGTTTTTTGAGAAGAGACATGAAGTAATTATCTCTTATTTAATTAAAGAAAGGGGAACAGTTTGTTAAATAAAAAATTTCCCAAACTTTCCTGATAAAACGATTTCTGCCTTTATACTAAAAGATAACGTAAAAAACAATTAAAAAAGAGTACACAAACCAAAATAGAATAAGAAAACTCAAAAGATAAACACATTTAGTTTGTGAATCATACTTTGTTTCCTAGTGATTCAAAGAAGGACTTTGGCGCAATCGTGTTAAAATAGCAAAATCAATGACTTTCGCAGCAAATACAAGGTACAAAACTCGTCAATTTTGCACTCTCTCTCTCTATATATATATATCCACAATAAGGCTGAACATAAATTGATACACTATAAGTGTGAACATACTTGTTGAAACTACATTTTATGATAAAAATAAAAGTTCAACTATGGTATATATATACTAAAAAAGACCAACAAACACACACAAATTGAACTTACGACTTTAAGAGAACACAAAAGTTTTAGATGCTTAAAGTCTTAACTCCTCCATCGATTTTACAGTCACATAAAAAATATATAGTCAAAGTTCAAAAATAGATATAATTATATGTCAAAACAAACAAAACAACCAACAATTTCTTTAAAAATCAAATTAAGAGTATACAATATAAATAAAGCTCTCTGATCTAGAGAATTTTTCAAAACGCTCGTGGAGCAGATTTCTTTCCTTTGGAAGATGCGCACATCTTTGTCGTTCTGTTCCTCTTTTCTTCTATGACCTCGGGGTCATTAGTCGCTCTCATTCGTTGGGATCTATAAGGCCTTCTAGGGATGGCTGCATTGCTCCCTCTTGATATCACAGGTCCTCTTGCTAGTGCTCGTGTGAATTTATCTTTAAGTCGAATTGTCCTATAATAAATTAAAGTACCAAAATAATTAACAACAACAATAACAATTTAAAATGTGATGATAAATTAAACTTCATTATTTTTTAACATGCAAGATGCAATTACCTTGACGATGATGCCAAATGATGTGATTCTACAGGTTCCAAAGTCTTGGTCAAATGACTTGTGAATTCTTGATCAACTTCTTGACTAACCTCGACAAATCCATGGATCAATGTCTATAAAAGTAAATATAAAATATTTTTAGCATTTTGCAAACTATAGTTAAGACTCCTTAATCTAAACACTCAAAAGTCAAATGTAGATCCATTTCATTCACTTACTTATCACAATTATTATGTATATACTATGCACACATATTTTTCATATAAGACTACGTTAATATTAAGATATCAAGTGATAATATATAAGTAAATGACTTCAACATACTAACCTCATTGTCAGGAACACTTGATAATCCATGAGTTTTTGATGAATCATCTCCATCCGAATCGTCAGATATGATTATAAAATCTAGAAATCATTAAAATAAAAGCTTTAAAAAAGGATAAGTTATCATAAAATTTCAAACAATCATGATATTTCAAATTTATAAATACATAAAATTCTTTAATTAAATGATTTTTAGAATATAAATGGTAATCTTTTTTGTTTTATGCTCTTTACAACTGCTTTTTTATGATAAATAAATGAAGATCTATTGAAATATCTAACCAATCCGCAATTGTACAAATTAATTGATTGTTTTTTTTGTTTGGCCTATATTATTCACAATATAAGATTGTTTGTTAAGAACTTGTATAAAACGGTAAAACTTAACTAGTTTCGAGAAGGAAAAAAACATAAGAAGCATTGACCATAGTAGATCGTGAAACACTACAAATATGAATATATTTTAATCAGTTTTTAGATCAAATTCATCGTCATTCTACATGCATCTATTTTTTTAGTACCAAAAGGGGCGGGAGGGGTAAACATTAAACAAACCACAATTTTTTTTAAAAAAATAATACAATGACGGTTGTGTATAGTCTACTATAGCCTATGCCGACATACAAGATGAACAAAAATCTTCAATAATAAAACTGCATATATGATAATGAATGAAAAATATATAAGGAGCTCCTTTTATTTTATATTTTTTTATTTATAGTTTTTGATAATATATGATTGTATTGATGATTTCTTATGTTAAAAATATTATTGTGGAATGTCACACATAAATATTGTTGTGTTGCCCTTTATATGAAGTATATTGATATTAGTATGAATTGTAACATATATACTTTTTGAATAATTTAAAACTTCTTGCTAATGTTATATTCTTTTTAACTAGTCAATTTTGTGCAACACATTTATTTTGTGTTCACATTATTTTTTGAAAAATGATTATTTTGTTTCCACATTATTCTTAAAAATAATCAAATTATTTTTAAAAATCTTATATTGATGATTATTTTAAAAATAAAAAGCATAACTTTGAAGGCTACATAGCTATAGGTGATATGTTATTTATAGTTTTGTAAAACCATCTGATTTGCTAATTCTAAAAACTATTATTTTTCTTATATCAAAATATTAATATAGTTAAAAAAATATTTCTTATTTCTATACGATAACTTTTGAATCTAAGATCCAAGGGTTCCTTATCATTCAAAAGGTGAAGAGGGTATCATTTTTAAAATTCAAAGAATTGAATTACATGATTTGATTAAAGTTTACTCATCTCTAAATAACAACTTTTGGTTGACAATTTAAGATCTGAAGATTCATTCTCATTTAGAAGGGGGAGAAGACTATTATCATTACCCATCAAGAAATCTTAAACCCTTAGCACTGCAATCTCATATAGTTGACCAAATTTTGCTAGACATATGTTTTTTTTTAAATAGTTAAATAATTTTCAAGATTTCATAATAAATAAACTAGAATACAATACCACATAATGAAACCATAATATTAGTTCCATAACTTATAATAATTTTATAAAATAACAATGTTGCCTACAATAATTTTAAAAGCCAGTGTTGATGAATTTACCTTGAACATTGTTGTTTGTACCCATGGATAAACTCATTTACCAAATGAATTTTGCCAGGCTGATAAAAAATCACGAAAAAAATAATTAATTTTGATGATTTTAAGAGGAAAGATCTATATAAACAGATGTGTGTACATATATAAATTATTGTATTTTTATAGTTAATAAAAAGAGAGGAGGATATTTAAATGAAAACACTCATACCTTTCACAAGAAAGTCTTGAAATGGAAAAAAGTGAAATGAGTTACATCTTTTCACAAAATTTTTATAATGAATATTTGTGTCTAATTGAGATTACCATAATTTCCATCATATTTCACTTATAGTTTTAATTAATTATTAATAAAATACTATAAAATACATTGTTATTAATCAATGTCTTAAATTAAATATAGTACGATCTAATCTAAACATTATTTCTAACAAACCGAAAGGACTGCATGATAAATATGGTAAATTGATTATAATCTTCCTAGTTATTGTGTTATGGTATGAACACACGGTAGAACATTTGGATATCTATGGAATAAAAAATATATCAAATTCTTATAATTAAAGTTTATCAGAAAATATGAAAGTTGACCAAAATTCTTTAAAAATTGTATATATCTAAAATTTAAATTTGATTTGTGATGCCATAATTCATGGAAAAAACATTAAACGCTATATTTTTACCATAAGCGCTTGCAACTCCATCCCACCCCCAAAGCACCACAAACAATGATTTGAAAATGTTTGGGCTCTTAGTTTTGATTCACTTCATATATGGTTGACGACATGATCTGAGCCTACACCCTGGGCGTGGCCGGCACTCAAGAATTAATGATGGTCCACCAACAAAACTTCATCCTGGTTGACTAAAAGCGAAAAACTAATTCGAGCAATAATAGGCTTAAAATTGAATTACATTCATTAAATCTCAAATACTAAACTTCATGAAGTCTGGAAAGTACTCAATAACAATATTTATAGTTTCTAAAATGACTCAGAAGAAAGTAAATACAGAATTACTCCTCAACTATAACTATCTATGAAGCCTCTACTGTTAAAAAAGGATATCGGGACAATACCCAGGACATCTCAAAACTACTAAACTAAAAGTAAATGCGAGGTCCTCCAGAATACCAGGAGGCTCACCCAAAAGATAACTGGAGTGTAGAGTGATCTCAACGAAGCACTTGTTGATAATCCTAAACACATGTATCTGCATCATAAAAAGATGCAGGTCGAATGTTATCAGTACATTGAATGTACGAGTATGCAAGGAAAACTGAAAGCATAGATGAATGAACTGAAATGTTGATAGCACTCAACACAATCAATACATGAACATGAAGTAAAAATATTTAACTTTACAACAATATAAAATATAGAAACAATATGAAAAAATATTATACAGTACTTGTGGGGATTTTCTCTAACTGACAGCCGTTACTATAGGCCTAGCAATGATACAATATTTCGCCCACGTTGCAAGGGTCATCCTATACCTTATCGAGATACAGGTTGATATTATGACTATGGATCCATCTAATAGGCCTTCTTAGAGGCAGAAAGGAGTCGCACGAAGAATCAATGCTATCCTATCCTATAGTGGCTATGTAGTCTTATGGGACTTCAAAATTATAAAAGACTCTAACCCAATTCGGTGCTCAATACTATTCCCAAAATAATCAATATAGCTTTATCCTCACTGTATTAAAACATACTCTTTATCTGATTTGAGATAATTGCTCAAATTATCCTATTAAAATAAGTAATTGTTCTTCAAATATCTTTAAACTCATAAACTCTTTTTAGAAATTGAAGTTTCACTTTTCTCAATGGAAAAATGATACATTTGGGAATACATAGTTTCCTTAAACTTTACTCAAATTTGTCTCTTTAAACTTTCCTCAAAGAACTCAGTTTAAAACACAAATTTTGGCTTTAAAGGATTTTCAAGATATATAACTCAAAATAGAGTTTATGTTGAGTTATAGACATGAACGAATCAACTCAAGGACCTCAATAACAATATAGACAAGTCAAAACTCAAGGACTTAGTTCAAAACTATAGTTAATTGCAAAAGAGTTCTCAACTTTCACTCAAAAGGACCTCTTAAACTTTCCTCTTAACTTTACTTTAATTTGAAATGTAAATTAAGAAATGTTATTACGATATGGAGGATATCTCAAGAAGTAAACAAGACTTTAAGAGTTAATATCAAGAAAAGAGCGAAAACACAATTTTAAAGAATACATATTGGACGAAGAACGCAGGAGAAAAGGGCCTGACAACCCTGGCCCATTGTTGGAGAAGAGCGCCAGGCCTCCAAGTAATGGAAGACCTTTGATGGGTCCGTTCACCTTCACGTTCACCTCCATAATTGCTAGTTTGAATGCTAATTTTATCCTTACGAGGTATGTAAGCTTTCATAGTGATGGGTCCATTCACCCTCACGCCAATCGTAAGTTTCTTGAGTTAATTTAATCCATGAAAATCCATGTATTAAAGTTCTTAATGAGTTTCTTGAAGTTTCGTTCATAAATTGTCAATGATGGGTTTTTGATGAGTTCTTGAGATGAATGTTATGAGTTTGAGGGTTGTTTTGAGTAGAATTTCGTGTGCTTATGTTGAATATTCGAATCTAACAGAGTTTGGAAGAAACAATCCAATTCTAGGAAAATTAGGGCCAAAAATCGAGAAGAAAAATTTGTCGGGATGTTCTGGAAATAGGTTGGGGAGATGCGCACCCGATGCGCCAGCAGGGCTTGTGTGGGGTGCCAGCTGTGCACCAGAAAGCAGCCCCAGTAAGGGGAGGCCTAGCTCGGCGCACCACCCCTGCCCCACAAAGTGTCAAACCACTTTCTTCATCGTTTTCTTTCTGTAATTGTTCCTTTGAGTCGAGCTTTCATTCCCTTCTTAATCCTAGCGATATAAACTACATTTAATCATCAAGAGATCCTTCATATCATGAATTGTAACTCTTAAATTTAAAATTGAAATTTAAGAAAAGATTAAGAGTCAAGTTTGAGAGTGCCTTTTGAGTCTTTGTAAGAAGTCCGTTACCAACTTTTAAAACTTGTTTTAAGACTTTAGTATGCGGATGACGAGAGTTGAGTTTCATTTTTCTAAATGAATATATGGGAACTAAGTAATCCCAAAAAGTAAATGTCTTTACATTTAAAATGGAAGGAAACTTCGATATCCACATGAGTTCATTACGAGGGTTTGAGCATTATCTTTATTAAGAGAACCTTTTGAGTAATAATCTTAGAGTTTGAGGATGTGGAAATGTTTTTAAACATATGATCATGATTTTTATTATTGGGAGTAGTATTGAGTACCGATATTGAGACGAGTTGTGACAACTCAAAGTCCTCTAAAACCCTGTATGACAACATGGGTAAATGGTACTACTTTTTAGATGATTCCTTATTTCTTTTTAGCATAGCTTAGTGGATCCACTTATTTGAAGATGTCTTATACTCCGGCAAGGTATAGGACACTTCTTGCAGCGTGGGCGAGATATTGTATCATCACATAGCTTATAGTAATGGTTGTCGATTAGAGAATCTCTCAAATAAGGGTAAAAAAGTTTATTATTGTATTTTTAAATACATTTGAGTTGTTATCTACTATTTTGAAATCTTTCTTTATAATGTATCTTTGAGTACCTTTGAGCATCATTGAGTATCTTTGAGTTGAGTTGAGTTGAGTTGAGATGAGGTGAGTATGTTCTTTCTTTTTATCAAGTTCAAGCTTATGTCTGTGTTTTAGAGTTCCCCTTGCATGCTCGTACATTCTAGGTACTGACGCCATTTGGCCTGCATCTTTTATGATGCAGACATAGGAGTTCAGGGTCATCAACAGGCGCACTGTTGATACCACGTGTAGTTCCAGAGTTGCTTTGGTGAGCATCCTTTCTTCTGGAGGATTCCCATTTACTTTTCAGTTTTGTTAGGATGTCATGGATCTTGTCCCAACTTCCATGATTATCAATAGAGGCTTCATAGATAGTAGTGTTTTGAAGATTCTTTTCCATTTGTTTTGTTAAATGTTTCAAAGACTTGAGTTGCCTATTTCTGGCTAGTTAAATATTCTTATATTTTCTGAGTTATTTATTTGAGACAATTGAGTTAAATCTTTGCAATTGAGTTCATATATTGTTGAGTAAGTCTTCCGTGGAGTATTAAGCCAGACCTATGGTTCGGTTGGGGCAAATAATATTTCTCGAGTGCCAGTTATGTTCAGGGTGTAGGCTCGAGGTGTGTAAAAATTGGCATCAGAACACAGATTTCAAGAGTCTTAGGAAGTTTATGAATCTATTTCTATAGAGTCTTAGTTATCGGTGTGAAGCGCACCACATCTATAATTAAGAGGCTATGACATTTAGGAAATATCTCACTTCTTTCATACTCTTTTCGTGTGGTAGAGTTCAACTCTATAAAACTTTCCTTCTAATTCATGCTTGCGCGTATATTTTATATCATGCCTCCACGAAGAGTTGTACGAGGTCATCCTTCTAGGAGGAATGTTGATCCTTATGATCAAGGGATCCCCAATGCACCAAAAGTGCAACCTCAAGGAGAGATCACTAATGCTTAGTTCTCGGATGATATCCATATGTCGAGTCAAGTTGTGACCAATTAAGCTGGGCAACAGAGAGGGGTTCAACAGGATGTGGCTGGTACATCTAGAATCTATGAGTTCTTAAGGATGAATCCTCCAGACTTTATCGGTTCAAGTTTCACTGGGATCCGGAAAAACTTTGTGGAAAAGTTGCAAAAAGTGTTTGAGGTGATGCATGTTGCTGACGCTGAGCTTGTGGAACTAGTTGCATACTAATTGAAGGGTGTTACTAAAGTCTGGTACGACCAATAGAAGAAGAGTAGAGTTTAGGGTGCACCAATTGTGAGTTGGGCTGTGTTCGAAGAGGCCTTCTTGGGAATTTCTTTCCGCATGAGCTGAAGGAGGCAAAGGTAAGCGAATTCCTTAAGTTGAAGTAGGAATCCATGAGTATAACCCAAGTTCGCTAAATTGTCCTGCTATGCTCCAGTGATGGTTGTTGACATGATGAGAAGGATGAGTCTATTTGTATCTGGGTTGTCGCTTGGCAAGTAACGAGGTCAAGACAAGTATGTTGATAGGAGACACAAACATAGCAAGTCTTATAATCCATGTGCAACATGTTGAGGAGGTTAAGCTGAGAGATAGAGAAGAGTTTCAGAACTAGAAGGCTAAGACAACAGGAAATGGGTTCGGGCAGCAGAAGAGCAATGCGAACCGGTCATCTTTTCAACAAAAGCCAAATGGAGCTGCTCTATCATCTTCTAGTGCACCTACACCAAGGAACACTGATGGTAAAACAGAGTGCACAATTCATACCTTAGAAGATATGTTGAGGGAATGTGTCAGACTTCAAAGGTAAATGAGCTTATCACTTGCCTCTCATAGATTTCGCATATAACAATAGTTATCACTCTAGTATCCAGATGGCTCCTTATGAGGCTCTTTATGGGCGAAAGTGTAGATCGCCTATTAGTTGGTTTGAAGTTGGTGAAGTTCAGTTGATAGGGCCAAACTTGGTTTATCAAGCCATGGAGAAGGTGAAAATTATTTAGGAAAGAATAAAAACAACACAGAGTCATGAGAAATCCTATACAAATGCTAGGAGAAGAGACTTCGAATTTGAGGTTGATGATGGGCTTTACTTAAATATTTCACCCATGAAGGGAGTTATGAGATTTGGTAAGAAGGGGAAACTTAGTCCCTGGTATATTGGTCCTTATAGGATATCCAAGAGGGTTGACAAGGTATCTTATGAGTTGAAGCTACCTTCAGAGTTAGCAGCAGTTCATCTGTTGTTCCATATATCCATGTTAAAGAGGTGTTTGAGAGATCCTTCACTCATTGTACCTACTGAGAATATTCGTATCAAGGACAACCTATCTTATGAGAAGCGTCCCGTTCAGATTCTGGATCGTCAGGTTCATAAGTTGAGAACCAAAGAGGTTGCATCATCCAAGGTCTTATGGAGGAATCAATATGTTGAGGAAGCTACTTGGGAAGCTGAGGAAGATATGAAGAGGAGACAACCACATCTCTTTCGTTCTGAACAAATTTCTAACCATGGTACTTACTCTTTGTAAAGTATTCTTTAAGTGGATATACTGAGTTATGTGAATTGCATGTTGGGTGCTTGAGTTAGGGTGGTTAAATGCTTTCCCCCCTTATTCAACTTAGTGCGATCTCATTCGAGGCTGAATGTACCCATGGGGGAGATATTATAAAACCTTGAAATTTGGTCAGTTTTCAAGTTATGGGTCAACTTCAAACAACCATATCTTTTAGAAAATAAAAAGTAGGTGGACCATGAGATATCAAATCGAAAGTCTTTGAGAGCTCTTTTGAATGATAAAAAGTTTGGCTCAATCTGAGTTTTGAGTAAAAAGATATGACTGATTTACTAGAGAAGCTCTAACCTGGCAGCAACTCTGCGATGGCTTCGCGTTACGGAGCGAATACGTACCTCACTGTCTACTGGAAAAATATCCCGACTTCCAGCTAGTTTTATTTATGTTTTTAAGGGTATTTTTATTCCTAGAAACCCTTGGAAAGTCATCTAAATTACCCAAAACTCTTAGAAAAATTAGTTTTCCAAATTAAACCCTCTCATTGACTTCAAAATTCTATGCTCAAGAACTTCAAAACCCGTTAAGGCTAGGGTTCATCTTCCAAGATGTTTCCTTCAAGTCTCTCCAAGAACATTGTTCTTCCAGGTATGTGAGGTTTCTCATAGTGATGGATTTTCTCACCCTCACGCCAATCATGTGAATCTTTCATTAAATTGTTTATGTAAGTATTATTGAAAAGTTCTCCAGTTTTAATCCCATTCTTTAACAATAGAGGTTTTGAGTTCTTGAGGTGAGGGTCTTGCGAATGAGTGATGTTTGTTGATAAAATCGGAGTGGGTTTTCAATTAAATTGCATTGGGGATTTTAATTAAAGTGAGTTTTGAAGAAGAAGAAAGAACTCTGCCAACTATTTGAGTCCAGAGCCACATCTCGGAGACGCATGAAATTTCCATTGTAATTCGACAATACAATGCATGTCTAGGAAATTGGTTGAATTTGAATCGATAGATTCGAGTACAAAGGAAAGGCAATTAATTGAATAATAAACTTGTATACACAAGCCGACTACTGCACTAACCATATTGGTATTAAGTGTAAATGTGTGTATAAAGTTAAACATAAACTCGAATTTACCTCTTTTAGAGTATGAGGCCCCGAATAAATAACTACTAAAGTAATGAATGAAGTATGGGATACTATGAGTAATAGTATTCTCAAATGAGTAGTGATTTCCTTCCAAATGTGATTAGATTCTTATGTGGGGTTTGGAAAACCTTAAGGTTAAACTCTTCACGTTCACATATTTCATTAACTATTTGTTTTATGAATTGTGTGTCTAGTTGATATTGTATTGACTTGGGTCTTGTCTACCATGTAAGAAGTGGGAGATGTAATTTTGGATCGTGGGTCCCCCATGTGGACCGACCTGACCCGATCCAAGAAGTTTTTTGAGAAGACATAGGAACTAATTATCTCTTATTTAAAAAAAGAAAGGGGGAACAGTTTGGTAAATAAAAAATTTCCCAACCTTTCCTGATAAAACGATTTCTGCCTTTACACTAAAAGACAACGTAAAAAACAATTAAGAAAGAGAACACAAACCAGAAGAGAATAAGAAAACTCAAAAAACTTTTTTTGTCTGAAGATAAACACATTTAGTTTGTGAATCATACTTCGTTTCCTAGTGATTCAAAGAAGGACTTTGGAGCAATCGTGTTAAAATAACAAAATCAATGACTTTTGCTGCAAACACAAGGTTCAAAACTCGTCAATTTTGCTCTATATATATATATATATCAACAATAAGGCTAAATATAAATTAATACACTATAAGTGTGAACCTACTTGTTGAAACTTCATTTGATGATAAAAATAAAAGTTCAACTATGGTATATATATACTAAAAAAGACCAACACACACACAAACTGAACTTATGAGTTTAAGAGATCACAAAACTTTTAGATGCATAAACTCTTAACTCCTCCCTCGATTTTACAGTCACATAAAAAAATATATAGTCAAAGTTGAGAAATAGATATAATCATATGTCAAAACAAACAAAACAACCAACAATTTCTTTAAAGATCAAATTAAGAGTATACGATATAATTATAGCTCTGATCTGGAGAATTTTTCAAGACGATCATGTAGCAGATTTCTTTCTTTTGGAAGATGTGCACATCTTTGTCGTTCTGTTCCTCTTTTCTTCTATGACCTCGGGGTCATTACTCGCTCTCATTCGTTGGGATCTATAAGGCCTTCTAGGGATGACTGCATTACTCCCTCTTGATATCACACGTCCTCTTGCTAGTGCTCGTGTGGATTTATCTTTAAGTCGAATTGTCCTATAATATATTAAAGTACCAAAATAATTAACAACAACAATAACAATTTAAAATGTGATGAGAAATTAAACTTAATTATCTTTTAACATGCAAGACGCAATTACCTTGACGATGATGCCAAATGATGTGATTCTACAGGTTGCAAAGTCTTGGTCAAATGACTTGTGACTTCTTGATCAACTTCTTGACTAACCTCGACAAATCCAAGGATCAATGTCTATAAAAGTAAATATAAAATATTTTTAGCATTTTGCAAACTATAGTTAAGACTCCTTAATCTAAACACTCAAAAGTCAATTGTAAATCCATTTCATTCACTTGATTATCACACAATTATTATGTAAATACTATGCACACATATTTTTCATATAAGACTACGTTAATATTAAGATATCAAGTGATAATATATAAGTAAATGCTTCAACATACTAACCTTATTGTCAGCAACACTTGATAATCCATGAGTTTTTGATGAATCATCTCCATCCGAATCGTCAGATATAATTATAAAATCTAGAAATTATTAAAATAAAAGCTTAAAAAAGGATAAGTTATCATAAAATTTCAAACAATCATGATATTTCAAATTTAGAAATACATAATATTCTTTAATTAAAATATTTTAGAATATAAAATGGTAATTTTGTTGTTTATGCTATTTACTACTGCTTTTTATAATAAATAAATGAAGATCCATTGAAAAATCTAAAAAATTCGCAAATGCACAAATTAATTGATTGTTTTTTTTTGTTTGGCATTTATTATTCACAATATAAGATTATTTATTAAGAACTTGTATAAAACGGTAAAACTTAACTAGTTTCGAGAAGGAAAAACAACATAAGAAGCATTGACCATAGTAGATCGTGAAAAACTACAAATATCAATATATTTTAATCAGTTTTAGATCAAATTCATCGTCATTCTACATGCATCAAATTTTTTAGTACAAAAAGAGGGGAGGGGGTAAACATTGAACAAACCACAATTTAAAAAAAAACAATACAATGACGGTTGTGTATAGACTACTATAGCCTATGCCGACAGACAAGATGAACAAAAATCTTCAATAATAAAACTGCATATATGAAAATGGAAGAAAAATATATAAGGAGAGCCTTTTATTTTATTTTTAGTGTTTGATGAATATATGATTGTATTGTGGATTTCTTGTGTTAAAAATATTATTGTGGAATGTCACACATAAATATTGTTGTGTTGCCCTTTATATGAAGTATATTGATTTCATTTAATCCCTTTTAACATTTTGGTTTTGAAAATCAATAATCATTTTAATTTATTACAAATCTTAAATGTGTGTATGTTTTCACTCGTAATAAAATGCTTGATCATACATATTCAATGATAAAATAAAGAAATTAGAATAAGTATATATATATATATATATATTACCTGTCTTCTTAAGAACACATATAAGTTGTCTCAACTACTATTAGTATGAATTGTAACATATATAATTTTTGAATAATTTAAAACTTCTTGCTAATGTTTTATTCTTTTTAACTAGTCAATTTTGTGTGACACACTAATTTTGTGTTAACATTATTTTTTGAAAAATGTTTATTTTGTTTCCGCATTATTTTTATCTTATATTGATGATTATTTTAAAAATAAATAGGATAACTTTGAATGTTACATAGCTAAAGGTGATACGATATTTATATTTTTGTAAAACCATCTGATTTGCTAATTCTAAAAAGTATTATTTTCTTATCTCAAAATATTAATATAGTTAAACAAAATTTTCTTATTTCTATACAATAACTTTTGAATCTAATATCCAAGGGTTCCTTATCATTCGAAAGATGAAGAGGGTATCATTTTAAAATTCAAAGAATTGAATTACATGATTTGATTAAAGTTTACTCATCTCTATATAACAACTATTGGTTGACATTTTAAGATATGAAGATTCATTATCATTTAGATGGGGGAGAAGACTATTATCATCTGCCATCAAGAAATCTTAAACCCTTAGCATTGCAATCTCATATAGTTGACCAAATTCTGCTAGGCATATGTTATTTTTTTAAATAGTTAAATAATTTTCAAGATTTCATAATAAATAAACTAGAATACAATACCACATAATGAAACCATTACATTAGTTCCATAACTTATAATAATTTTATAATATAAAAATGTTGCCTACAATAATTTTAAAAGCCAGTGTTTATGAATTTACCTTGAACATTATTGCTTGTACCCATGGATAAACTCATTTACCAAATGAATTTTGTCGGGCTGATAAAAAATCACGAAAAAACAAATTAATTTTGATGATTTTAAGAGGAAAGATCTATATAAACATCTGTGTGTACTTATATAAATTATTGTATTTTTACAGTTCTTAAAAATAGAGGAGGATATTTAAATGAAAATACTCATACCTTTCACAAGAAAGTCTTGAAATGGAGAAAAGTGAAATGAGTTACATCTTACACAAATTTTATAATGATAATTTGTGACTAATTCAGATTTCCATAATTTCCATCATATTTCACTTTTAGTTTTAATCAAATATTAATAAAATACTATAAAATACATAGTTATTAATCAATGTATTAAATTAAATGTAGGACGATCTAATCTAAATATTAATTCTAACAAACCAAAATGACTGCATGATAAATATGGTAAATTGATTATAATCTTTCTAGTTATTGTGTTATGGTATGAACACACAATAGAACATTTGGATATCTATGGCATAAAAAATATATCAAATTCTTATAATAAAAGTTGACCAAAATTCTTTTAAAATAGTATATATCTAAAATTTATATTGATTTGTGATGCCATAATTCATGGAAAAAACTTTAAACTCTATATTTTCACCATAAGCTCTTACAACTCCACCCCACCCCCAAAGCACCACAAACAAAGATTTGAAAATGTTTGGGTTCTTAGTTTTGATTCACTTCATATATGGTTGATGTCACGATCTGAGCCTACTCCCTGGGTGTGGCCGGCAATCAAGAATCAATGATGGTCCCCAAGCAAGCTGACTACAAGCGGAAAACTAATTCGAGCAATAATAGGCTTAAAATTGAATTAAATTCATTAAAACTCAAATACTAAACTTCATGAAGTCTAGAAAGTACTCAATAACAATATTTATAGTTTCTAAATGACTCAAAAGAAAGTAAATACAGAATGACTCCTCAACTATAACTATCTATGAAGCCTCTGCTGTTAAAGAAGGATATTGGGACAAGACCTAGGACATCTCAAAACAACTAAACTGAAAGTAAATGCGAGGTCCTCCAGAATATAAGGAGGTTCACCCTAAAGCTAGCTGGAGTATAGAGTGTTGTCAACGAAGAACCTATTGATAATCCTAAACACTTGAATCTGCATCATAAAATGATGCAAGTTGAATGACATCAGTACATTAAATGTACAAGTATACAAGGAGAATTGAAAACGTAGATGACTGAACTGAAAGTTGATAGCACTCAACTCAATAAATTCATGAACATGAAGTATAAATATTTAACTTTACAACAATATAAAATATAGAAACAAATATAAAAAAATATTATACAGTACTTATGGGGAGTTTCTCTAACTGTCAACTGTTACTATAGGCCTAGTATGGGACTTCCAAATTATAAAAGACTCTAACCCAATTCGGTGCTCAATACTACATCAAGAATAATCAATATAACTTTATCCTTAATGTATTAAAACATACTCTTTCTCTGGTTTGAGATAATTGCTCAAATTATCCTCTTAAAATAAGTAATTGTTCTTGAAATATCTTTAAACTCATAAACTCTTTTTAGAAATCGAAGTTTCTCTTTTCTCAATGGAAAAATGATACATTTGGGAATACATAGTTTCCTTAAACTTTACTAAAATTTGTCTCTTTAAACTTTCCTCAAAGTACTCGGTTTAAAACACAAATTTTGGCTTTAAAGGATTTTCAAGATTTATAACTCAAAATAGAGTTCATGTTGAATTATAGACATGAACGAATCAACTCAAGGACCTCAATAACAAAATAGGCAACTCTAAACTCAAGGACTTAGTTCAAACCTATAGTTAATTGCAAAAGAGTTCTCAACCTTCACTCAAAAGGACCTCTTAAACTTTCCTCTTAACTTTAATTTAATTTGAAATGTAAATTAAGAGATGTTATTACGATATGGAGGATCTCTCACGAAGTAATGAAGATTTTATTAGTTAATATCAAGAAAAGAGAAAAAAATACAATTTTAAAGAACACATATTGAACGAAGAACGCCGGAGAAAAGGGCCTGACAACCCTAGCCCATTGTTGGAGCACAGCGCCAGGCCTCCAAGTTTTAGAAGACCTTTGATGGGTCCGTTCACCGTCATGTTCACCTCCATAATTGCTAGTTTAAATACTAATTTGATCCTTACGAGGTATGTAAGCTTTCATAGTGATGGGTCCATTCACCCTCACTCCAACCATAAATTTCTTGAGTTAATTTTATCCATGACAATCCATGTATTAAAGTTCTTAATGAGTTTCTTGAAGTTTCGTTCTTAAATTGTCAATGATGGATTTTTGATGAGTTCTTGAGATGAATGTTATGAGTTTGAGGGTTGTTTTGAGTAGAATTTCGTGTACTTATGTTGAATATTCGAATCTAATAGATTTTTTGAAGAAACCATCCGATTATAGGTAAATTAGGGCCAAAAATTGAGAAGAAAAATTTGTCGTGATGTTCTCGAAACAAGTTGGGGCGCTACACCCCCGATGCTTCAACAGGGCTGGCGTGGGGTGCCAGTTGTGCGCCAGAAAGCAGCCTCAGTTCGGGAAGGCCTAGCACGGCGCACCACCCCTGCGCCACAAAGTGTCAGACCACTTTCTTCATCGTTTTCGTTCCATATTTGTTCCTTTGAGTCGAACTTTCATTCCTTTCTTAATCCTAGCGATATAAACTACATTTAATCATCATGAGATCCTTCATATCATGAATCCTAACTATTGAATTTATAATTGAAATTCAAGAAAAGATTAAGAGTCAAGTTTGAGAGTGCCTTTCGAATCTTTCTAAGAAGTCCTTCACCAACCTTTAAAACTTGTTTTAAGACTTGAGTATGAGGATGACGAGAGTTGAGTTTCATTTTTAAAAATGAATATATGGGAACTAAGTAATTCCAAGAGTAAATGTCTTTACATTTAAAATGGGAGGAAACTTCGATATCCAAATGAGTATATTACGAGGTTTTGAGGACTATATCTTTTAAGAGAACCTTTTGTGTAATAATCTCAAAGTTTTAGGATGAGGAAATGTTTTTAAACATATTAACATGATTTATATTATTGGGATTAGTATTGAGCACCGATATTAAGACGAGTTGAGACAACTCAAAGTCCTTTAAAACCCTATATGACAACATGGGTAAAGGGTATAACTTTTTAGATGATTCCTTATTGCTTTTTAGTATAACTTAGTGGATCCACTTTGTTGAGATATCTTATACTTCGGCAAGGTATAGGACACTTCTGGCAGCGTGGGTGAGACGTTGTTTCATCATATAGCTTATAGTAATGGTTATCGATTAGAGAATCTCCCAAATAAGGGTAAAAATGTTTATTATTGTTTTTTTAAATACATCTGACTTGTTATCTACTGTTTTAAAAGCTTTCTTTAGAATGTATATTTGAGTACCTTTGAGCAACCTTGAGTAGCTTTGAGTTGAATTGAGATGAGAAGAGCTGAGTATGTTCTTCCTTTTTATCAAGTTCAAGCCTATATCTGTGTTTTAGAGTTCCCCTTGTATGCTCGTACATTCCAGGTACTGACGCCATTTGGCCTACATCTTTTATGATGCATACATAGGAGTTCAGGGTCTTCAACAGGCGCACTGTTGATACCACGTGCAGTTCCAGAGTTGCTTTGGTGAGCATCATTTCTTCTGAAGGATTCCCATTTACTTTTTCAGTTTTGTTAGGATGTCGTGGATCTTGTCCCAACTTCTATCTTTATCATTAGCGGCTGCATAGATAGTAGTGTTCTGAGGATTCTTTTCCATTTCTTTTGTTAAATGTTTAAAAGATTTGAGTTGCCTATTTCTGGCTAGCTGAATATTCTTATATATTCTGAGTTATTTATTTGAGACAGTTGAGTTAAATCTTTGCAATTGAGTTCATATATTGTTGAGTACGTCTTCCGTAGAGTATTAAGCCAGACCTATGGTTCGGTTGGGGCCAATAATATTTCTCGAGTGCCAGTTACGTTCAGGGTGTAGGCTCGGGGTGTGTAAAACTTGGTATCAGAGCACAAATTTCAAGAGTCATAGGGTTTTTATGAAGCTATTTCCTATAGAGTCTTAGTTTTCGGTGGAAAGCGCTCCACATCTACAATTAAGAGGCTACGACATTTAGGAAATATCTCACTTCTTTCATATTTTTTCGTGTGATAGAGTTCAACTCTATAAAATTTTCCTTCTAATTCGTGCTTGAGCGTATATTTTAGATCATGCCTTAACGAAGAGTTGTTCGAGGTTGTCCTGCTAGGAGGAATGTTGATCCCCACGATCAAGGGGTCCCCAATGCAGCAGAAGTGCAACCCCAAGGAAAGGTCACTAATGTTGAGTTCTGGGATGATATCCGGATGCTGAGTAAAGTTGTGACCAACCAAGTTGGGCAATAGAGTGGGGTTCGACCGGATGTGGCTGATACATCTAGAATATGTGAGTTCTTAAGGATGAATCCTCCAGACTTTATCGGTTCAAGTTTCACTGGGATCCGGAAAAACTGTGCGGAAGAGTTGCAGAAATTGTTTGAGGTGATGCATGATGCAGATGCTGAGCTTGTGGAACTAGTTGCATACCTACTGAAGGGTGTTACTAGAGTCTGGTACGACCAATGGAAGAAGAGTAGAGCAGAGGGTGCACTAATTGTGATCTGGGTTGTGTTCGAAAAGGCCTTCTTGGGAATTTCTTTCCCCGTGAGCTGAGGGAGGCAAAGGAAAGAGAATTCCTTAAGTTGAAGTAGGAATCCATGAGTATAGCCTCAAGTTCACTCAATTGTCCCGCTATGCTCCGGAGATGGTTATCGACATGAGGAGAAAGATTAGTCTATTTGTATTTGGGTTGTCGCTTGTCAAGTAATGAGGGCAAGACAACTATGCTAATAGTAGAAACAAACATAGCAAGGCTTATAATCCATGTGCACCAGGTTAAGGAAGATAAACTGAGAGATAGAGAATAGTTTCGGAACAAGAAGGCTAAGACAACACGAAATGAGTTCGGGCAGCAGAAGAGGAATGCGAACCGGTCATTTTTTAAACAAAAGCCAAATGGACCAGCTCCATCATCTGCTAGTGCACCTGCACCAAGGAACACTGATGGTAAAACAGAGTGCACAATTCATACCTTAGAATATATGTTCTGGGAACGTGTCATAGATTTCAAAGGTAAATTGGTTGATCACTTGCCTCTCATAGATTTCGCAAATAACAATAGTTTTCACTCTAGTATCCAGATGGCTCCTTATGATGCTCTTTATGGGCGAAAGTGTAGATTGCCTATTAGTTGGTTTGAAGTTGGTGAAGTTGAGTTGATAGGGCCAAACTTGGTTCATCAAGCCATGGAGAAGTAGAAGATTATTTAGGAAAGGATAAAAACAACACACAGTCATCACAAATCCTATACAGATGTTAGGAGAAGAGACTTAGAATTTGAGGTTAATGATTGGTTCTACTTAAATATTTCACACATGAAGGGTGTTATGCGATTTGGTAAGAAGGGGAAACTTAGTCTCTGGTATATTGGTCCTTATAGGATATCCAAGAGGGTTGACATGGTAGCTTATGAGTTGGAGCTACCTTCAGAGTTAGCAGCAGTTCTTCTGGTGTTCCATGTATCCATGTTAAAGAAGTGTTTGAGAGATCCTTCATTCAATGTACCTAATGAGAATATTGGTATCAAGGACAGCTTATCTTATGAGAAGCTTCCCGTTCAGATTCTTGATCG
>NW_006239124.1:1140851-1145004 GCF_000226075.1 Solanum tuberosum
TTAGCAGTAGTTCATCTGGTGTTCCATGTATCCATGTTAAAGAAGTGTTTGAGAGATCCTTCATTCAATGTACCTAATGAGAATATTGGTATCAAGGACAACCTAACTTATTAGAAGCTTCCCGTTCAGATTCTTGATCGTCAGGTTCACAAGTTGAGAACCAAAGAGGTTGCATCAGCCAAGGTCTTATGGACTTACCACTATGTTGAGGAAGCTACTTGGGAGGCTGAGAAAGATATGTCCACTTCTCTTTCATTCCGGAGAAATTTCTAACTATGGTACTTACTCTTTGTAAAGTACTCTTTAAGTTGATATACTGAGTTATGTAAATTGCATGTTGGGTGCTTGAGTTGGGGTGGTTAAATGCTTTCCCCCCTTATTCAACTTAGTGCGATCTCATTCGAGGACGAATGTTCCTAAGGGGGAGATATTGTAAAACCTTGAAATTTTGCCAGTTTTCAAGTTTTGGGTCAACTTCAAACAACCATATATTTTATAAAATAAAGAGTTAGGTGGACCATGAGATATCAAATCGAAAGTCATTGAGAGCTCTTTCTAACGCCATCAAGTTTGGCTCAATCTGAGTTTTGAGTAAAAAGATATGACTGATTTACTGGAGACGCTCTAACCTGGCAGCAGCTCTGTGATGGCTTACGCGTTACGGAGCGAATACGTACGTCATCGTCTTAAGGAAAAATATCCCGACTTCCAGCTAGTTTTATTTATCTTTTAAGGGTATTATTCCTAGAAACCCTTGGCAAGTCATCTAAATTACCCAAAACTCTTAGAAAAATTAGTTTTCCAAATTAAACCCTCTCATTGACTTCAAAATTCTACACTCAAGAACTTCAAAACCCGTTAAGGCTAGGGTTCATCTTCCAAAAAAATTTCTTCAAGTCTCTTCAATGAAGAAAGAAATCTGCCAACTATTTGAGTCCAGGGCCACGTGCGGAGACGCACGAAATTTCCATAGCCATTCGATGATACAATGCATGTCTAGGAAATCGGTTGAATTTGAATAGAATGATTCGAGTACAAACGAAGGACGATTAGTTGAATAATAAACTTGTATACACAAGCCCACTATTGCACTAACCATATTGGTATTAAGTGTAAATGTGTGTATAAAGTTAAACATAAACTTGAGTTTACCTCTTTTAGAGTATGAAGGCCCGAATAAATAACTACTTAAGTAATGAATGAAGTTTGGGATACTATGAGTAATAGTATTCTCAAATAAGTAGTGAATTCCTTCCAAATGTGATTAGCTTCTTATGTGGGGTTTGGAAAACCTTAAGGTTAAACTCCTGATGCTCACATATTGCATGAACTATTTGCTTTATGAATTGTGTGTCTAGTTGATATTGTATTGGCTTGGGTCTTGTCCACCATGTGCGAAGTGGGAGATGTAATTTTGGGTCGTTGGTCGCCCATGTGGACCGAGCTGACCCGATCCAAGAAGTTTTTTGAGAAGAAACATGAAGTAATTATCTCTTATTTCAAAAAAGAAAGGGGGAACAGTTTGGTAAATAAAAAATTTCCCAACATTTCCTGATAAAACGATTTCTGCCTTTACACTAAAAGACGACATAAAAAACAATTAAAAAAGAGAACACAAACCAAAACAGAACAAGAAAACTCAAAAGATAAACACACTTAGTTTGTGGATCATACTTTGTTTCTTAGTGATTCAAAGAAGGACTTTGGAGCAATCGTGTTAAACTCATCAATTTTGCTCTCTCTCTCTATATATATATATATATCAACAATAAGGCTAAACATAAATTGATACAATATAAGTGTGAACATACTTGTTGAAACTTCATTTGATGATAAAAATAAAAGTTAAACTATGGCATTCACTTAATTATCACACAATTATTTTTTAAATACTATGCACACATATTTTTCATATAAGACTACGTTAATATTAAGATATCAAATGATAATATATAAGTAAATGCTTCTACATACTAACCTCATTGTCAGCAACATTTGATAATCCATGAGCTTTTGATGAATCATCTCCATCCGAATCGTCAGATATGATTATAAAATCTAGAAATCATTAAAATAAAAGCTTAAAAAAGGATAAGTTATCATAAAATTTCAAACAATCATGATATTTCAAATTTAGAAATACATAAAATCTTTAATTAAATGATTTTAGACTATAAAATGGTAATCTTGTTGCTTATGCTCTTTACAACTGCTTTTTTATGATAAATAAATGAAGATCCATTGAAAAATCTAACAAATCCGCAATTGCACAAATTAATTGATTGTTTTTTTTTGTTTGGCCTATAGTATTCACAATATAAGATTGTTTGTTAAGAACATGTATAAAACGGTAAAATTTAACTAGTTTCGAGAAGGAAAAAAAAACATAAGAAGCATTGACTATAGTAGATATATCGTGAAATACTACAAATATGAATATATTTTAATCAGTTTTAGATCAAATTTATCGTCATTCTACATGCATCTAATTTTTTTAGTACAAAAAGGTGGGGAGGGGTAAACATTGAACAAACCACAATTTTTTATAAAAAAACCAATACAATGACGATTGTGTATAGTCTACTATAGCCTATGCCGACATACAAGATGAACAAAAATCTTCAATAATAAAACTGCATATATGAAAATGATAGAAAAATATATAAGGAGCTCGTTTTATTTTAATTTTTTTTTATTTCGGTTTTTGATGAATATATGATTGTATTGATGATTTCTTATGTTAAAATTATTGTTGTGGAATGTCACACTTAAAAATTGTTGTGTTGCTCTTTATATCAAGTATATTGATTTCATTTAATCCCATTAACATTTTGGTTTTTAAAATCAGTAATCATTTTAATTTATTACAAATGTTAAATGTGTGTAAGTTGTTACTCGTAATAAAATGCTTGAACGTACATATTCAATGATAAAAAATGAATTGAATAAGTGTATGTATATATATATATTTATATATATTATTTTTCTTCTTATGAACACATATAAGTTGTATCACTTAATATTGGTATGAATTGTAACATATATACTTTTTGAATAATTTAAAACATCTGGCTAATGTTATATTCTTTTTAACTAGTCAATTTTGTGCAACAAATTTATTTTGTGTTCACATTATTTTTTGAAAAATGATTATTTTGTTTCCACATTATTCTTAAACATAATCAAATTATTTTTAAAAATCTTATATTGATGATTCTTTTAAAAATAAAAAGCATTGCTTTGAATGTTACATAGCTATAGGTGATACGATATTTATGTTTTTGTAAAACCATCTGATTTGCTAAATCTAAAGAGTATTATTTTTCTTATCTCAAAATATTAATATAGTTAAACAAAATTTTCTTATTTCTATACAATAACTTTTTGAATCTAAGATCCAAGGGTTCCTTATCATTCAAAAGGTGAAGAGGGTATCATTTTTAAAATTCAAAGAATTGAATTACATGATTTGATTAAAGTTTACTCATCTCTATATAACAACTTTTGGTTGACAATTTAAGATCTGAAGATTCATTCTCTTTTAGAAGGGGGAGAAAACTATTATCATCACCCATCAAGAAATCCTAAACCCTTAGCACTGCAATCTCATATAGTTGACCAAATTTTGCTAGACATATGTCTTTTTTTTAAATAGTTAAATAATTTTCAAGATTTCATAATAAATAAACTAGAATACAATACCACATAATAAAACCATAACATTAGTTCCATAACTTATAATAATTTTATAATATAAAAATGTTGCCTACAATAATTTTAAAAGCCAGTGTTGATGAATTTACCTTGAAAATTGTTGCATGTACCCATGGATAAACTCAATTGGCAAATGAATTTTGCCGGGCTGATTAAAAATCACGAAAAACCAAATTAATTTTGATGATTTTAAGAGGAAAGATCTATATAAACAGATGTGTGTACATATATAAATTATTTTATTTTTACATTTAATAAAACGAGAGGAGGATATTTAAATGAAAACACTCATACCTTTCACAAGAAAGTCTTGAAATGGAAAAAAGTGAAATGAGTTACATCTTTCACAAATTTTATAATGAATATTTCCATCTAATTGGGATTACCATTATTTCCATCATATTTCACATATAGTTTTAATTAATTATTAATAAAATAC
>NW_006239124.1:1145278-1145508 GCF_000226075.1 Solanum tuberosum
TTATAATTAAAGTTTATCAGAAAATATAAAAGTTGACCAAAATTTTGTAAATATAGTAAATATCTAAAATTTATATTTGATTTTTGATGCCATAATTCATGGAAAAAACTTGAAACACTATATTTTCACCATAAGCGCTTACAACTCCACCCCACCCCCAAAGCACCACAAACAAAGATTTGAAAATGTTTGGGCTCTTAGTTTTGATTCACTTCATATATGGTTGATGT
>NW_006239124.1:1145541-1147837 GCF_000226075.1 Solanum tuberosum
ACTAAACTGAAAGTAAATGCGAGGTCCTCCAGAATACAAGGAGGTTCACCCAAAAGCTAACTGGAGTATAGATTGTTGTCAACGAAGAACCTATTGGTAATCCTAAACACTTGTATCTGCATCATAAAAGGATGCAAGTCGAATGACATCAGTACATTAAATGTACAAGTATGCAAGGAGAATTGAAAACGTAGATGACTGAACTGAAAGTTGATAGCACTCCACTCAATCAATACATGAACATGAAGTATAAATATTTAACTTTACAACAATATAAAATATAGAAACAATATAAAAAAATATTATACAGTACTTTTGGATAGTTTCTCTAACCGACAACCGTTACTATAGGCTTAGCAATGATACAATATTTCACCCACGATGCAAGGGTCATCCTATACCTTATCGAGGTACAGGTTGATATTGTGACTATGGATCCATCTAACAGGCCTTCTTAGAGGCATAAAGGAGTCGCACGAAGAATCAATGCTATCTTATCCTACGGTGGCTACGTAGTCTTATGAGACTTCCAAATTATAAAAGACTCTAACCCAATTCGGTGCTCAATATTACACAAAAAATAATCAATATAACTTTATCCTCAATTTATTAAAACATACTCTTTCTCTGGTTTGAGATAATTGCTCAAATTATCCTCTTAAAATAAGTAATTGTTCTTGAAATATCTTTAAACTGATAAACTCGTTTTAGAAATCGAAGTTTCTCTTTTCTGAATGGAAAAATGATACATTTGGGAATACATAGTTTCCTTAAACTTTGCTAAAATTTGTCTCTTTAAACTTTCCTCAAAGTACTCGGTTTAAAACACAAATTTTGGCTTTTAAAGGATTTTCAAGATTTATAACTCATAATAGAGTTCATGTTGAATTATAGACATGAACGAATCAACTCAAGGACCTCAATAACAATATAGACAACTCTAATCTCAAGGACTTAGTTCAAACCTATAGTTAATTGCAAAAGAGTTCTCAACTTTCACTCAAAAGGACCTCTTAAACTTTCCTCTCAACTTTAATTTAATTTGAAATGTAAATTAAGAGATGTTATTACGATATTGAGGATCTCTCACGAAGTAATGAAGACTTTAAGAGTTAATATCAAGAAATGAGAAAAAACACAATTCTAAAGAACACATATTGGACGAAGAACGCCGGAGAAAAGGGCCTGACAACCCTGGCCCATTGTTGGAGAAGAGCGCCAGGCCTCCAAGTATTGGAAGACCTTTGATATTACGTTCACCTCCATAATTTCTAGTTTAAATGCTAATTTGATCCTTACAAGTTATGTAAGCTTTCATAGTGATGGGTCCATTCACCCTCACGCCAATCATAAATTTCTTGAGTTAATTTTATCCATGACAATCCATGTATTAAAGTTCTTAATGAGTTTCTTGAAGTTTCGTTCTTAAATTGTGAATGATGGCTTTTTGATGAGTTCTTGAGATGAATGTTATGAGTTTGAGGGTTGTTTTGAGTAGAATTTCGTGTACTTATGTTGAATATTCGAATCTAACAGAGTTTTAAAGAAACCATCCGATTCTAGGTAAATTAGGGCCAAAATTTGAGAAGAAAATTTTTTCGTGATGTTCTTGAAACAAGTTGGGGCGCTACGCCCCCGATGCGCCAGCAGGGCTGGCGTGGGGTGCCAGTTGTGCGTCAAAAAGCAGGCTCAGTTCAGGGAGGCCTAGCACGGCGAACCACCCCTGCGCCACAAAGTGTCAGACCACTTTCTCATCGTTTTCGTCCGTACTTGTTCCTTTGAGTCGAGCTATCATTCCTTTCTTAATCCTAGCGATATAAACTACATTTAATCATCACGCGATCCTTCATATCATGAATCCTAACTATTGAATTTATAATTGAAATTCAAGAAAAGATTAAGAGTCAAGTTTGAGAGTGCCTATCGAGACTTTTTAAGAAGTCCTTCACCAACCTTTAAAACTTGTTTTAAGACTTGAGTATGAGGATGACGAGAGTTGAGTTTCATTTTTAAAAATGAATATATGGGAACTAAGTAATTCCAAGAGTAAATGTCTTTACATTTAAAATGGGAGGAAACTTCGATATCCAAATGAGTACATTACGAGGTTTTGAGGACTATATCTTTTAAGAGAGCCTTTTGTGTAATAATCTCTAAGTTTTAGGTTGAGGAAATGTTTTTAAACATATTAACATGATTTATATTATTGGGAGTAGTATTGAGCACCGATATTAAGACGAGTTTAGACAACTCAAAGTCCTTTAAAACCCTGTATGACAACATGGGTAAAGGGTAT
>NW_006239124.1:1150708-1164273 GCF_000226075.1 Solanum tuberosum
TCAAGAACCCTAACTCTTACTCTTTTAAAATGGAACAAAAATGATCCACAAACAGCCTAACACAACAATATAACCTCAAAAGAAAAGATTTGTGAAAAGACCAAAATGCCCTTAAATTTCCGAACGGACTCCCTGCCAACTGCCCAACTTTCAAAGGGCATAACTCGCTCATACGAACTCGGAATCGATCAAACTAGGTGGCATTGGAAAGATCGTTCCAAGGGATTTCCAAACATAACTGGAACTACTCGTGGATCATCCTGAGCTAGGAGTTATGACTGCTCAAAGTTGGCCAAAAACTCACTGATTTCCACACGTGGCCGAATTTCCAGATTCTAAATTTTTTTCCAAAAATGACTACTTCCAATTTCAAGCTTCTTCATATTCATTTTAAATTGTCGGATGTTACACTTCGGCAAGGTATAGGACACTTCTGGAAGCGTGGGTGAGACGTTGTTTCATAACATAGCTTATAATCATGGTTGTTGATTAGAGAATCTTCCAAATATGGGTAAAAAGGTTTATTATTGTTTTTTTAAATACATCTGACTTGTTATCTACTGTTTTAAAAGCGTTCTTTATAATGTATATTTGAGTACCTTTTAGCAACCTTGAGTATCTTTGAGTTGAATTGAGATGAGAAGAGCTGAGTATGTTCTTCCTTTTTATCAAGTTCAAGCTTATATATGTGTTTTAGAGTTTCCCTTGCATGCTCGTACATTCCAGGTACTGACGCCATTTGGCCTACATCTTTTATGATGCATACATAGGAGTTCAGGGTCTTCAACAGGCGCACTGTTGATACCACGTGCAGTTCCAAATTTGCTTTGGTGAGCATCATTTCTTCTAAAGGATTCCCATTTACTTTTTCAGTTTTGTTAGGATGTCGTGGATCTTGTCCCAACTTCTATCGTTATCATTAGCGGCTTCATAGATAGTAGTGTTCTGAGGATTCTTTTCCATTTCTTTTGTCAAATGTTTAAAAGATTTGAGTTGCCTATTTCTGGCTAGCTGAATATTCTTATATATTCTGAGTTATTTATTTGAGACAGTTGAGTTAAATCTTTGCAATTAAGTTCATATATTGTTGAATACGTCTTCCGTAGAGTATTAAGCCAGACCTATGGTTCGGTTGGGGCCAATAATATTTCTCGAGTGCCAGTTACGCTCAGGGTGTAGGCTCGGGGTATATAAAACTTGGTATCAGAGCACAGATTTCAAGAGTCATAGGGTTTTTATGAAGCTATTTCTATAGAGTCTTAATATTCGGTGGAAAGCGCTCCACATCTATAATTAAGAGGCTACGACATTTTAGGAAATATCTCACTTCTTTCATATTCTTTTCGTGTGATAGAGTTCAACTCTATAAAAAATTTCTTCTAATTCGTGCTTGAGCGTATATTTTAGATCATGCCTTAACGAAGAGTTGTTCGAGGTTGTCCTGCTAGGAGAAATGTTGATCCCTATGATCAAGGGGTCCCCAATGCACCAGAAGTGCAACCCCAAGAAAAGGTCACTAATGTTGAGTTCTGGGATGATATCCGGATGCTGAGCAAAGTTGTGACAAACCAAGCTGGGCAATAGAGAGGGGTTCAACCGGATGTGGGTGATACATCTAGAATATGTGAGTTCTTAAGAATGAATCCTCCAGACTTTATCGGTTCAAGTTTCACTGGGATCCGGAAAAACTGTGTGGAAGAGTTGCAGAAAGTGTTTGAGGTGATGCATGATGCAGATGCTGAGCTTGTGGAACTAGTTGCATACCAACCGAAGGGTGTTACTAGAGTCTGGTACGACCAATGGAATAAGAGTAGAGCAGAGGGTGCACTAATTGTGAGCTGGGCTGTGTTCGAAAAGGCCTTCTTGGGAATTTCTTTCCCCGTGAGCTGAGGGAGGCAAAGGAAAGAGAATTCCTTAAGTTGAAGTAGGAATCCATGAGTATAGCCTCAAGTTCACTCAATTGTCCCGCTATGCTCCGGAGATGGTTGTCGACATGAGGAGAATGATGAGTCTATTTTTATTTGGGTTGTCGCTTGTCAAGTAATGAGGGCAAGACAACTATTCTAATAGGAGAAACAAACATAGCAAGGCTTATAATCCATGTGCAACAGGTTGAGGAAGATAAACTGAGAGATAGAGAATAGTTTCGGAACAAGAAGGCTAAGACAACAAGAAATGAGTTCGGGCAGCAGAAGAGGAATGGGAACCGGTCTTTTTTTAAACAAAAGCCAAATGGACCAGCTCCATCATCTGCTAGTGCACCTGCACCAAGGAACACTGATGGTAAAATATAGTGCACAATTCATACCTTAGAAGATATGTTAAGGGAACGTGTCATAGATTTCAAAGGTAAATGGGTTGATCACTTGCCTCTCATAGATTTCGCATATAACAATAGTTTTCACTGTAGTATCCAGATGGATCCTTTTGATGCTCTTTATGGGCAAAAGTGTAGATCGCATAAACCCTCTCATTCACTTCTAAATTCTACACTCAAGAGATGGCTCCTTATGCGTCTCTTTATGGGCGAAAGTGTAGATCGCCTATTAGTTGGTTTGAAGTTGGTGAAGTTGAGTTGATAGGGCCAAACTTAGTTCATCAAGCCATGGAAAAGTAGAAGATTATTTAGGAAAGGATAAAAACAACACATAGTCATCAGAAATCCTATACAGATGTTAGGACAAGAGACTTAGAATTTGAGGTTAATGATTGGTTCTACTTAAATATTTCACACATTAAGGGTGCCATGCGATTTGGTAAGAAGGGGAAACTTAGTCCCTGGTATATTGGTCCTTATAGGATATCCAAGAGGGTTGACAAGGTAGCTTATGAGTTGGAGCTACCTTCAGAGTTAGCAGCAGTTCATCTGGTGTTCCATGTATCCATGTTAAAGAAGTGTTTGAGAGATCCTTCATTCAATGTACCTAAAGAGAATATTGGTATCAAGGACAACCTAACTTATTAGAAGCTTCCCGTTCAGATTCTTGATCGTCAGGTTCACAAGTTGAGAACCAAAGAGGTTGCATCAGCCAAGGTCTTATGGAGTAATCAATATGTTGAGGAAGCTACTTGGGAGGCTGAGGAAGATATGTCCACATCTCTTTCATTCCGGAGAAATTTCTAACCATGGTACTTACCCTTTGTAAAGTACTCTTTAAGTTGATATACTGAGTTATGTAAATTGCATGTTGGGTGCTTGAGTTGGGGTGGTTAAATGCTTTCCCCCCTTATTCAACTTAGTGCGATTTCATTCGAGGACGAATGTTCCTAAGGGGCAAATATTGTAAAACCTTGAAATTTGGTCAGTTTTCAAGTTTTGGTTCAACTTCAAACAACCATATCTTTTATAAAATAAAGAGTTAGGTGGACCATGAGATATCAAATCGAAAGTCTTTGAGAGCTCTTTCCAATGCCACCAAGTTTGGCTCAATCTGAGTTTTGACTAAAAAGATATGACTGATTTACTAGAGACGATCTAACCTGGCAGCAGCTCTGCGATAGCTTCGCGTTACGGAGCGAATACATACGTCACTGTCTACAGGAAAAATATCCCGACTTCCAGCTAGTTTTATTTATCTTTTAAGGGTATTATTCCTAGAAACCCTTGGCAAGTCATCTAGATTATCCAAAACTCTTAGAAAAATTAGTTTTCCAAACTAAACCCTCTCATTGACTTCAAAATTCTACACTCAAGAACTTCAAAACCCGTTAAGGCTAGGGTTCATCTTTCAAGATTTTTTCTTCAAGTCTCTCCAAGAACATTGTTCTTCCAAGTATGTGAGATTTCTCATAGTGATGGAATTTCTCGCTCTCACGCCAATCATGTGTTATCTTTCATTAAATTGTTTATGTAAGTATTATTGAAAAGTTCTTCAGTTTTAACCCCATTCTTTAACAATGGAGGTTTTGAGTTCTTGAGGTGAGGGTCTTGCGAATGAGTGGTGTTTGTTGATAAAATTTGAGTGGGATTTCAATTAAATTGCATTGGGGTTTTTAATTAAAGTGAATTTGGAAGAGGAAGAAAGAAATCTGCCAACTATTTGAGTCCAGGGCCACGTGCGGAGACGCACGAAATTTCCATAGCCATTCGATGATACAATGCATGTCTAGGAAATCGGTTGAATTTGAATAGATAGATTCGAGTACAAAGGAAAGACGATTAATTGAATATAAACTTGTATACACAAGCCCACTACTGCACTAACCATATTGGTATTAAGTGTAAATGTGTGTATAAAGTTAAACATAAACTCGAGTTTACCTCTCTTAGAGTATGAGGGCCCGAATAAATAACTACCAAAGTAATGAATGAAGTTTGGGATACTATGATTAATAGTATTCTCAAATAAGTAGTGAATTCCTTCCAAATGTGATTAGATTCTTATGTGGGGTTTGGAAAACCTTAAGGTTAAACTCTTGATTCTCACATATTGCACGAACTATTTGTTTTATGAATTGTGTCTCTAATTGATATTGTATTGGCTTGGGTCTTGTCCACCATGTGCGAAGTGGGAGATGTAATTTTGGGTCGTGGGTCCCCCATGGTGACCGACCTGACCCGATCCAAGAAGTTTTTTCAGAAGAGATAGGATCTAATTATCTCTTATTTAAAAAAAGAAAGGGGGAACAATTTGGTAAATAAAAAATTTCCCAACCTTTCCTGATAAAACGAATTCTGCCTTTACACTAAAAGACGACGTAACAAACAATTAAAAAAGAGAACACAAACCAAAACAGAATAAGAAAACTCAAAAGATAAACCCATTTAGTTTGTGGATCATACTTTGTTTCCTAGTGATTCAAAGAAGGACTTTGGAGCAATCGTGTTAAACTCGTCAATTTTGCTCTCTCTCTCTCTATATATATCAACAATAAGGCTAAACATAAATTGATACACTATAAGTGTGAACATACTTGTTGAAACTTCATTTGATGATAAAAATAAAAGTTAAACTACGGTATATATATATACTAAAAAAGACCAACACACGCACACACAAATTGAACTTACGAGTTTAAGAGAACACAAAAGTTTGAGATGCTTAAAACTCTTAAACTCCTCCATCGATTTTAGAGTCACATAAAAAATATATAGTCAAAGTTAAGAAATAGATATAATCATATTTCAAAACAAACAAAACAACCAACAATTTCTTTAAAAATAAAATTAAGAGTATACGATATAATTATAGCTCTCTGATCTGGAGAATTTTTCAAAACGCTCATGGGGTAGATTTCTTTCTTTTGGAAGATGCACACATCTTTGTCGTTCTCTTCCTCTTTTATTCTATGACCTCGGGGTCATTACTCGCTCTCATTCGTTGGGATCTATAAGGCCTTCTAGGGATGACTGCATTGCTCCCTCTTGATATCACACGTCCTCTTGCTAGTGCTCGTGTGGATTTTATCTTTTAAGTCGAATTGTCCTATAATATATTAAAGTACCAAAATAATAAACAACAACAATAACAATTTAAAATAGTGATGATAATTAAACTTAATTATCTTTTAACATGCAAGACGCAATTACCTTGACGATGATGCCAAATGATGTGATTCTACAGGTTGCAAAGTCTTGTTCAAATGACTTGTGACTTCTTGATCAACTTCTTGACTAACCTCGACAAATCCAAGGATCAATGTCTATAAAAGTAAATATAAAATATTTTTAGCATTTTGCAAACTATAGTTAAGACTCCTTAATCTAAACACTCAAAAGTCAAATGTAGATCCATTTCATTCACTTAATTATCACAATAATTATGTAAATACTATGCACACATACTTTTCATATAAGACTACGTTAATAATAAGATATCAAATGATAATATATAAGTAAATGCTTCTACATACTAACCTCATTGTCAGCAACACTTGATAATCCATGAGGTTTTGATGAATCATCTCCATCAGAATCGTCAGATATGATTATCAAATCTAGAAATCATTAAAATAAAATCTTAACAAAGGATAAGTTATCATAAAATTTCAAACAATCATGATATTTCAAATGTAGAAATACATAAAATTCTTTAATTAAATGATTTTAGAATATAAAATGGTAATCTTTTTGCTTATGCTCTTTACAACTGCTTTTTATGATAAATAAATGAAGATCCATTGAAAAATCTAACAAATCCGCAATTGCACAAATTAATTGATTGTTTTTTTTGTTTGGCCTATAGTATTCACAATATAAGATTGTTTGTTAAGAACTTGTATAAAACGGTAAAACTTCACTAGTTTCGAGAAGGAAAAAAAAACATAAGAAACATTGACCAGAGTAGATCGTGAAATACTACAAATATGAATATAATTTAATCAGTTTTAGATCAAATTCATCGTCATTCTACATGCATCTAATTTTTTTAGTACAAAAAGGTGGTGAGGGGTAAACAGTGAACAAACCACAATTTTGTTTTAAAAAAACAATACAATGACGGTTGTGTATAGTCTACTATAGCCTATGCCGACATACAAGATGAACAAAAATCTTCAATAATAAAACTGCATATATGAAAATGAAAGAAAAATATATAAGGAGCTCCTTTTAATTTATATTTTTTTTTTTCTTCTTATGAACACATATAAGTTGTCTCACTTAATATTAGTATGAATTGTAACATATATACTTTTTGAATAATTTAAAACTTCTTGATAATGTTATAATCTTTTTAACTAGTCAATTTTGTGCAACACATTTATTTTGTGTTCACATTATTTTTTGAAAAATGATTATTTTGTTTCCACATTATTCTTAAACATAATCAAATTATTTTTAAGAATCTTATATTGATGATTCTTTTAAAAATAAAAAGCATTACTTTGAATGTTACATAGCTATAGGTGATAAAAAAAATTTATTTTTGTAAAACCATCTGATTTGCTAAATCTAAAGAGTATTATTTTTCTTATCTCAAAATATTAATATAGTTAAACAAAATTTTCTTATTTCTACACAATAACTTTTGAATCTAAGATCCAAGGGTTCCTTATCATTCAAAAGGTGAAGAGGGTATCATTTTAAAATTCAAAGAATTGAATTACATGATTTGATCAAAGTTTACTCATCTCTATATAACAACTTTTGGTTGACAATTTAAGATCTGAAGATTCATTTTTATTTAGAAGGGGGAGAAGACTATTATCATCACCCATCAAGAAATCCTAAACCCTTAGCACTGCAATCTCATATAGTTGACCAAATTTTAGCTAGACATATGTCTTTTTTCAAAATTAGTTAAATAATTTTCAAGATTTCATTAATAAATAAACTAGAATACAATACCACATAATGAAACCATAACATTAGTTCCATAACTTATAATAATTTTATAATATAAAAATGTTGCCTACAATAATTTTAAAAGCCAGTGTTGATGAATTTACCTTGAAAATTGTTGCCTGTACCCTGGATAAACTCATTTGCCAAATGAATTTTGCCGGGTTGATAAAAAATCACGAAAAAACAAATTAATTTTGATAATTTTAAAAGGAAAGATCTATATAAACAGATGTGTGTACATATATAAATTATTGTATTTTTACAGTTAATAAAAAGAGAGGAGGATATTTAAATGAAAACACTCATACCTTTCACAAGAAAGTCTTGAAATGGAAAAAAGTGAAATGAGTTACATCTTTCACAAATTTTATAATGAATATTTGTGTCTAATTGAGATTACCATAATTTCTATCATATTTCACTTATAGTTTTGATTAATTATTAATAAAATACTATAAAATACATAGTTATTAATCAATGTCTTAAATTACATATAGGACGATCTAATCTAAACATTAATTCTAACAACCCAAAAGTTCTGCATGATAAATATGGTAAATTGATTATAATCTTTCTAGTTATTGTGTTATGGTATGAACACACAATAGAACATTTGGATATCTATTGGATAAAAAATATATCAAAATTTTATAATTAAAGTTTATCAGAAAATATAAAAGTTGACCAAAATTCTGTAAAAATAGTATATATCTAAAATTTATATTTGATTTGTGATGCCATAATTCATGGAATAAACTTTAAACACTATATTTTCACCATAAGCACTTGCAACTCCACCCCACCCCCAAAGCACCACAACCAAAGATTTGAAAATGTTTGGCCTCTTAGTTCTGATTCACTTCATATATGATTGATGTCACAATCAGAGCCTACACCCTGGGCGTGGCCGGCACTCAAGAATCAATGATGGTCCCCAAGCAAGCTGACTACAAGCGGAAAACTAATTCGAGCAATAATAGGCTTAAAATTGAATTAAATTCATTAAAACTCAAATACTAAACTTCATGAAGTCTAGAAAGTACTCAATAACAATATTTATAGTTTCTAAAATGACTCAAAAGAAAGTAAATACATAATGACTCAACTATAACTATCTATGAAGCCTCTGCTGTTAAAGAAGGATATCGGACAAGACCTAGGACTTCTCAAAACTACTAAACTGAAAGTAAATGTGAGGTCCTCCAGAATACAAGGAGGTTCACCCAAAAGCTAACTGGAGTATAGATTGTTGTCAACGAAGAACCTATTGGTAATCCTAAACACTTGTATCTGCATCATAAAAGGATGCAAGTCGAATGACATTAGTACATTAAATGTACAAGTATACAAGGAGAACTGAAAACGTAGATGACTGAACTGAAAGTTGATAGCACTCAACTCAATCAATACATGAACATGAAGTATAAATATTTAACTTTACAACAATATAAAATATAGAAACAATATAAAAAAATATTATACAGTACTTTTGGGGAGTTTCTCTAACCGACAACCGTTACTATACGCTTAGCAATAATACAACATTTCACCCACGATGCAAGGGTCATCCTATACCTTATCGAGGTGCAGGTTGTTATTGTGACTATGGATCCATCTAATAGGCCTTCTTAGAGGCAGAAAGGAGTCGCACGAAGAATCAATGCTATCTTATCCTACGGTGGCTACGTAGTCTTATGAGACTTTCCAAAATTATAAAAGACTCTAACCCAATTCGGTGCTCAATACTACACAAAAAATAATCAATATAACTTTATCCTCAATGTATTAAAACATACTCTTTCTCTGGTTTGAGATTATTGCTCAAATTATCCTCTTAAAATAAGTAATTGTTCTTGAAATATCTTTAAACTCATAAACTCGTTTTAGAAATCGAAGTTTCTCTTTTCTGAATGGAAAAATGATACATTTGGGAATACATAGTTTCCTTAAACTTTGCTAAAATTTGCCTCTTTAAACTTTCCTCAAAGTACTCGGTTTAAAACACAAATTTTGGCTTTTAAAGGATTTTCAAGATTTATAACTCAAAATAGAGTTCATGTTGAATTATAGACATGAACGAATCAACTCAAGGACCTCAATAACAATATAGACAACTCTAATCTCATGGACTTAGTTCAAACCTATAGTTAATTGCAAAAAGAGTTCTCAACTCTCACTCAAAAGGACCTCTTAAAACTTTCCTCTTAACTTTAATTCAATTTGAAATGTAAATTAAGAGATGTTATTACGATATGGAGGATCTCTCATGACGTAATGAAGACTTTAAGAGTTAATATCAAGAAAAGAGAAAAAACACAATTTTAAAGAACACATATTGGACGAAGAACGCCGGAGAAAAGGGCCTGACAATCCTGGCCCATTGTTGGAGCAGAGCGCCAGGCCTTCAAGTATTGGAAGACCTTTGATGGGTCCGTTCACCGTCACGTTCACCTCCATAATTGCTAGTTTAAATACTAATTTGATCCTTACGAGGTATGTAAGCTTTCATAGTGATGGGTCCATTCACCCTCACGCCAATCATAAATTTCTTAAGTTAATTTTATCCATGACAATTAATGTATTAAAGTTCTTAATGAGTTTCTTGAAGTTTCGTTCTTGAATTGTCAATGATGGATTTTTGATGAGTTCTTGAGATGAATGTTATGAGTTTGAGGGTTGTTTTGAGTAGAACTTCGTGTACTTATGTTGAATATTCGAATCTAACAGAGTTTTGAAGAAACCATCAGATTCTAGGTATATTAAGGCCAAAATTTGAGAAGAAAAATTTGTCGTGATGTTCTCGAAACAAGTTGGGGCGCTACGCCCCCGATGCGCCAGCAGGGCTGGCGTGGGGTGCCAGTTGTGCGCCAAAAAGCAGCCTCAGTTCGGGGAGGCCTAGCACGGCGCACGACCCCTGCGCCAAAAAGTGTCAGACCACTTTCTTCATCATTTTCGTTCCGTACTTGTTCCTTTGAGTCGAGCTTTCATTCCTTTCTTAATCCTAGCGATATAAACTACATTTAATCATCACGAGATCCTTCATATCATGAATCCTAACTATTGAATTTATAATTGAAATTCAAGAAAAGATTAAGAGTCAAGTTTGAGAGTGCCTATCGAGACTTTCTAAGAAGTCTTTCACCAACCTTTAAAACTTGTTTTAAGACTTGAGTATGAGGATGACGAGAGTTGAGTTTCATTTTTAAAAATGAATATATGGGAACTAAGTAATTCCAAGAGTAAATGTCTTTACATTTAAAATGGGAGGAAACTTCGATATCCAAATGAGTACATTACGAGGTTTTGAGGACTATATCTTTTAAGAGAGCCTTTTGTGTAATAATCTCAAATTTTAGGTTGAGGAAATGTTTTTAAACATATTAACATGATTTATATTATTGGGAGTAGTATTGAGCACTGATATTAAGACGAGTTTAGACAACTCAAAGTCCTTTAAGACCCTGTATGACAACATGGGTAAAGGGTATAACTTTTTAGATGATTCCTTATTGCTTTTTAGCATAACTTAGTCGATCCACTTTGTTGAAGATATCTTATACTTCGGCAAGGTATAGGACACTTCTGGCAGCGTGGGTGAGACGTTGTTTCATAACATAGCTTATAGTCATGGTTGTCGATTAGAGAATCTCCCAAATAAGGGTAAAAAGGTTTATTATTGTTTTTTTAAATACATCTGACTTGTTATCTACTGTTTTAAAAGCGTTCTTTATAATGTATATTTGAGTACCTTTAAGCAACCTTGAGTATCTTTGAGTTGAATTGAGAAGAGAAGAGTTGAGTATGTTCTTCCTTTTTATCAAGTTCAAGCTTATATATGTGTTTTAGAGTTTCCCTTGCATGCTCGTACATTCCAGGTACTGACGCCATTTGGCCTACATCTTTTATGATGCATACATAGGAGTTCAGGGTCTTCAACAGGCGCACTGTTGATACCACGTGCAGTTCCAGATTTGCTTTGGTGAGCATCATTTCTTCTGAAGGATTCCCATTTACTTTTTCAGTTTTGTTAGGATGTCGTGGATCTTGTCCCAACTTCTATCGTTATCATTAGCGGCTTCATGGATAGTAGTGTTCTAAGGATTCTTTTCTATTTCTTTTATTAAATGTTTAAAAGATTTGAGTTGCCTATTTCTGGCTAGCTGAATATTCTTATATATTCTGAGTTATTTATTTGAGACACTTTAGTTAAATCTTTGCAATTAAGTTCATATATTGTTAAATACGTCTTCCGTAGAGTATTAATCCAGACCTATGGTTCGGTTGGGGCCAATAATATTTCTCGAGTGCCATTTACGCTCAGGGTGTAGTCTCGGGTGTGTCAAACTTGGTATCAGAGCACAGATTTCAAGAGGCATAGGGTTTTTACGAAGCTATTTCTATAGAGTCTTAGTTTTCGGTGGAAAGCGCTCCACATCTATAATTAAGAGGCTACGACATTTAGGAAATATCTCACTTCTTTCATATTCTTTTCGTGTGATAGAGTTCAACTCTATAAAATTATCCTTCTAATTCATGCTTGAGCGTATATTTTAGAGCATGCCTTAACGAAGAGTTGTTCGAGGTTGTCCTGCTAGGAAGAATGTTGATCCCTATGATCAAGGGGTCCCCAATGCACCAGAAGTGCAACCCCAAGGAAAGGTTACTAATGTTGAGTTCTGGGATGATATCCGGATATTGAACAAAGTTGTGACCAACCAAGCTGGGCAATAGAGAGGAGTTCGACCGGATGTGGCTGATACATCTAGAATATGTGAGTTCTTAAGGATGAATCCTCCAGACTTTATCGGTTCAAGTTTCACTGGGATCCGGAAAAACTGTGTGGAAGAGTTGCAGAAAGTGTTTGAGGTGATGCATGATGCAGATGCTGAGCTTGTGGAACTAGTTGCATACCAACTGAAAGGTGTTAGTAGAGTCTGGTACGACCAATGGAAGAAAAGTAGAGCAGAGGGTGCACTAATTGTGAGCTGGGCTGTGTTCGAAAAGGCCTTCTTGGGAATTTCTTTCCCCGTGAGCTGAGGGAGGCAAAGGAAAGAGAATTCCTTAAGTTGAAGTAGGAATCCATGAGTATAGCCTCAAGTTCACTCAATTGTCCCGCTATGCTCCGGAGATGGTTGTCGACATGAGGAGAATGATGAGTCTATTTGTATTTGGGTTGTCGCTTGTCAAGTAATGAGGGCAAGACAACTATGCTAATAGGAGAAACAAACATAGCAAGGCTTATAATCCATGTGCAACAGGTTGAGGAAGATAAACTGAGAGATAGAGAATAGTTTTGGAACAAGAAGGCTAAGACAACAAGAAATGAGTTCGGGCAGCAGAAGAGGAATGCGAACCGGTCATTTTTAAACAAAGCCAAATGGACCAGCTCCATCATCTGCTAGTGCACCTGCACCAAGGAACACTGATGGTAAAATATAGTGCACAATTCATACCTTAGAAGATATGTTGAGGGAACGTGTCATATATTTCAAAGGTAAATGGGTTGATCACTTGCCTCTCATAGATTTCGCATATAACAATAGTTTTCACTCTAGTATCCAGATGGCTCCTTATGATGCTCTTTATGGGCGAAAGTGTAGATCGCCTATTAGTTGGTTTGAAGTTGGTGAAGTTGAGTTGATAGGGCCAAACTTGGTTCATCAAGCCATGGAGAAGTAGAAGATTATTTAGGAAAGGATAAAAACAACACACAGTCATCAGAAATCCTATACAGATGTTAGGACAAGAGACTTAGAATTTGAGCTTAATGATTGGTTCTACTTAAATATTTCACACATGAAGGGTGTTATGCAATTTGGTAAGAAGGGGAAACTTAGTCCCTAGTATATTGGTCCTTATAGGATATCCAAGAGGGTTGACAAGGTAGCTTATGGGTTGGAGCTACCTTCAGAGTTAGCAGCAGTTCATCTGGTGTTCCATGTATCCATGTTAAAGAAGTGTTTGTACTTTAGCGTTAGCAGCAGTCCTAATGAGAATATTGGTGTCAAGGACAACCTAACTTATGAGAAGCTTCCCGTTAGATTCTTGATCGTCAGGTTCACAAGTTGAGAACCAAAGAGGTTGCATCAGCCAAGGTCTTATGGACTTACCACTATGTTGAGGAAGCTACTTGGGAGGCTTGGGAAGATATGAAGAGGAGATACCCACATCTCTTTCGTTCCGGAGAAATTTCTAACCATGGTACTTACTCTTTGTAAAGTACTCTTTAAGTTGATATACTGAGTTATGTAAATTGCATGTTGGGTGCTTGAGTTGGGGT
>NW_006239125.1:0-24269 GCF_000226075.1 Solanum tuberosum
TTGGGCCCGTGCATAGCACGGGCAATTCTTATCTAGTGGTATAATACACCTAATATTTAATTACCTATATCAATATATCAAACCTTGATTTATTATATCATAACAAAATTATAATATTAAAAATTAGGCCACTGGTTACGAAACCAGTGGCAGGCTAGCAACACCATGAGCCCAATTTTATTTTGACGTATAGAATCAAATTGATTAACAATTGCAAACAACTCTCTAGTTGCTGGTCATTAATGATTGTCTCAACTTTCCAATCACCATTCAACTTTAATGCTTCAACCAATCAGTACCTTCCTAACACTAACTCTAATCAATCATATATACCAATTACAAATTACCCCAACAGCCAATTCTCTTCTTTCTTTTTCACCAAACGATTCAAACATAATACTCCCTCCGTCCACAATTGTTTGGCAGGTATACTAAAAATAGATGTCCAAGATTAATTGTCAATTTAAATAATCAAGAAATAATTAATCACTTTTTTCCAATTCTGCCCTTAATGATAGTGTAGTTCAATTGATAAGTTATGTGGACTTTTGGTATTCTTGGTATAGTAGGGTTATATTAGTCAAATTACACCTTGTATTAAATTTTCCTTGAGGGGTGTGCATGACCTTACCCTGACAAACAATTGTGGACGGAGGGAGTAATAATAGTAATAACTGTATAATCTCTATCCATATCTACGATACGAAGAGTTAGATATGATTATCTGATGTAGTTGAAACGGTTATCGCCAAAGTCCACTTTAAGAGGATACTACTTTTCTTTTAATTATAATAGTTAGGGTAATTAAGTATGAACCACTAAATAATTAAATAACTACTTAATCTTACTAATTATTTACAATGCAGGAAACCCTTTTATTTTTATAAGAAAAAACTGACTTAGTCACTAAAGGATTCCTAATTTTTTCTCCAAAGGAATCTCGATAAATAGACATTCCCCAAAATACAAATATATTTATAACAATTTTATACTTATTTTATTCTAATTATTAAGTACTACAAAATCATTTCTTAATACGAAGAATATTTGTATTTTAGTGAATGTCTATCTATGGAGAACATTTGTTTATTGTCTTTAAAGGAGTATGCTAAAATATAAATAAGTAAAAGATGGACGAAAGGAATATTTAAACTTGTCCAGCAGGCCTCTTGCGGTCTTGCCATTTCATTTCATAACATTCAATGTCATGTTATGTTACTCCTAGTCCTACTTTTTTTTTTTTTTATGTGATGTACATTCTAAAAGGAACAAACAATTATAGTAAATGCAATATTATGAAATATTTAAATAAATTTTGTTTAGTTATATTTTAAAACTTGATAATCAAATTACATTATATACATCGAAACTGAGGAAGTATTTATTACTTTATCGAACTAGAAGTTTATTTTCAGTACAAGGCGTAAACTTATGACTAAATCACCTATCAAGTGTATCTCGAGAAAATGAAAAAAGAAAAAAGACCTCTTAGGTTTGAAAGGAGGTTTAAATAATTTCTTAAATATATTTGAGCAGTTTTACTTTTTTATGTTTGTCAAAGTGATATCTTAGTCATTTATGTGACTATAAATCATTTCATCAACGCTGAAAAAGAAATTTTAAAATTAATTTTTTTCTGATTAGAGAAAAATGACACTTTTTAGAATGAACAAAAAGAAAAGTGAACTTTATAAATTAAAATATGAAGAGTACTAAACCTCCAAAATATCAAATTCTAAATATAGATTATTATTTTATTTTTAAAAAAAACACCAAATACTATAACTCCAAATGTAATTCTCATCAAATCTAACCAACAAACTTTGTTAAATATTTGAGAGGGATCAAAAAGAGCTAAAAATAATCTTAGTAGAAAATATATTTAAGAGATCACTTTTTAACATATCCCAAGATGGGCAGGGGCGGAGCCACCTTGTCCCAAGGGTGTCCAATTGGACACCCTTTGTCGAAAAATTATACGATATATACACATAAAGTTTTAACTTATATTGATATATATGGTAGTTTGGACACCCTAAAATAACAAAGTAATCTGTAGTGGAGATGGCTAAAGCTGTCACAAGCCCACTCGTTGCCCCTAGTTTGATTCCCCGCATGAGCCTTTTCATTCTTCTATTATTATTTTTCCTTCTTGAAGTTTGTAAGTAAATAAACATGTGTAAGTTTAACATAAATGTTCATAGCTTGATAAATAGTGTCATGCTTGTCTTGAATGACCCAAGTTTGAATCTCACCTCCAATAAAGATTTTTTTTCAATTAAAATTGAATTATTTCCTTAAATTTTAATACATTTTTCTTTGTGGGATAAGATTTCCTTATATTTTAATACCTTTTTCTTAAATTTTAATACATTTTCCTTTTGAATAAGGTTTTAATTGAAAAAAAATCCTTAAATTTTAATACATTTTCCTTTTGGAATAAGAATTCCTTATATTTTAATACATTTTTTCTTTGTGGAATAAGTTTTTCTTAAATTTTAATACATTTTCCTTTTGAAATAATGTTTTCTTTCTCTATAAATAGGAGACCCATTTATCCAAATTATATCATAATATTATTAAAAATAGAATCTCTATAAATCATCATTTTTTTTATAAAAAAATTACTATTCAAAATTTAGACCCTCTTCATAAGATTCCTGGCTACGCCACTGAAGATGGGGAGTGTTATTTCTTTCACATTAAAACAAAAAAGGAGAATGGGCAAGACGGCCGACGGGGACAAAAATCGCAACCACGAAATGCGTGACACGTGCTGTGTTTAATCATCAATAAGTCAGCCCCTTTTTCATACTTTACTTCTTAATTACTCCTTCCGTTCAACTTTGCTTGTCACAGTTTAACTTGATATATCTATTAATAAAATAATTAATGATATATGTATTTTTACCAAACTATTTCTTATTAAATGATATCTTGGAAAATTATTTGAAAAATAAGTACTCCCTCTATTCCTCTTTATATATTATTATTTATGATTTCACGTGAATAAAGAAATCAAGTAAGTTTACTATTTATCCTTATTTAAACTTTTTGAAGTCAAATTTATAATCAATGAATATAAATCAATTATTTTTATTAATTAATTTGACCAATAAATATGATTCTTTTAGTTTTTTTGTGTTAGTCAAATGTATATTTTCAAGGCTAATACTCTCTCTATTCCTAATTACTTTTTCACTTTTGAATTGACACACATATTAAGAAAATAATTAATCACATAGTGAGTTTACCATTTTACCCCTATTAATTATGAAGTGGATGAAAAGTTCTACAATTTTCAAAGTAATTAGTCATTTAATTGAGGGTATAATAGGTAAAAAAAAATTGTCTTTTCTTGATTTGTCAAAATGGACAAGTAATTAGGATAACTATAAAAGGAAAAGTGGACAGTAATTAGAGACAGAGGGAGTAACTCACAAGGGTAAAATATGAAGAATATTGTAATTTATGCATTGATTTTATGAAATGACAAGTATTATGGACCAAAAATTTATAGTAAGGATGACATACTACCTCCGTCCACTTTTAATTGTCATAGTTTCATTTTTAGAGTCAAATGATATTAACTTTGACTAACATTTTACGATGTATTTTTTCAACATATTGCTATGCAAAATATTGAAATTTATGGTACTTTTTGTATAGTTTTTAAATATATACATATTTTTTATTTAAATATCGAATTAATGTAATCTAATTTAACTTTAAAAATTAATCAAATTAACTTTCGAAAAACGCAATATGACAATTATAAGTAGACATAAGGAGTATAAAAAGGAATGAAGGGAGTATTTAATTCTGAAGGTAAAACATCAAAAAATTATTATTTTTTCTTTATATGTCAAAAATAACAAATAAAACTGAAAAAATATTTTAGGAATAAGTAACGAGCCATAAGTGAATAGATAGAAGTAGTAAATACCTCTTTCTGTTAATCACTCCTGGTTCTTATATTAGACCAGGACACGTGCCCTTGTTCCCCTAACTTTAATGTAACCATTTTGGCCCCGTTAATTACTTTTTTGTTTTTATATACTTTCTCTTTTTCTTTTTATATTTAATCTTTTTTTATAAATAGTTGGTCCATAATATTTGTCATTTCATAAAATTAATGCATAAATTATCATATAGTTTCTTTTTACCCTTGTGAGTTATTAGCCTTGAAAATATACATTTGACCAACTTAGAAAAGTTAAGTAAATGATTCATGTTCATTGGTTAAATTAATTAATCAAAATAAATTAATTCATATTCATTGATTCAAAACTTGAGTTTCAAAAAAATTAAATAAGGATAGAAGAGTAAAATTACATCATTTCTCAATGCAAGTGCAAAGTAAAAATGTGACATATAAAAAGGAACGGAGGAAATAGTTTGTATTGATTTTTTTTTAGAGAAAATGGTCTAAAACCCCCTCAATCTATACCTGAAATCCCAACTACACACTCTAACTTTACGGGTGTCCTATTACCCCCTGAATATTTTAAAAGTAAAATATGTACCCCTTAAAAAGTCATACCCAAATTTATGTTAAGTAGTGAGATACACTCGCCTGTCACATCATAAAATATTATTTTTTGAGTAAAAAACAAATTATTCTTTGTCTTTATTTTATATTTTTCTTTTGTATTTTCCTTTCTCTTTTTCTCTTTTGTTTTTAATCATCTTTTGACTTTTCTTTGACTCCAATTATTTCTCCATTGATATGAAACCTAGAAGCACATTACCTTCTTCTTTCTTTCTTCTTCTTTCTTTCTTCTTCTTTATATTCTTTCTTTATTTTTTTATTTTATTTTCTTTTCATTATTTTAGTGAATTTTCATTCAAGTAATAATGATAATATCTTTGAATCGAATTTGAGTCTGCCAACAAAAGGATTAAATGACAACATTGATAAGTTCGTGTGGTCAATTAGTTTTCGAAAAGTGGGTGGCATATTGGAGTTGGATATGATGGCAAACTGAAAGTGAATTTGTGATTTGGAGTATAAAAAATTATTTTTGCTATTTTTAATCTTGTTGTCATGGTCATGGTCACTGTCTACGAAAAGTATTTTTTAGTGTTTTAGAAACTAATCTATCCGTCTCACTTAAATATTTCTTAATTTACTATTACTCAAAATTTAATAACAACGCGTACTATGATAGATCTGGAAAAAAAAAGGTGAAAATAGCGACATGGCAACAATAAACTTAGTATGTGAGAATGAAAATTGAAGTTTATGATTAAAATAAAGAGAGTCGATTTCTTCTGGAAAAAAAGAGAGGAAAAAGATACGATTAGTGATAGCTGAATAATGAAATAAGTTTATGGCATTTTCCGGAGATGTGTTGAAGAGAAAAAGAAAGAAGACAAAAAAAATTAAAAAGAAAAAATAAATAGAAGTAAAAGATAACATAATTTTTTTAAAAAAAATTAGAAACTTAATATGAAAAGGGAAAATTACTTGCAAAGTTAAAGTTTTAATTAAAAAAAAGTATCTCTTACTCTCTTTGAGAAAGTGAATACACTTTCTTTGCCACCTCAGCATATAGGGTGATATTAATTTCATTTTAAAATAGTTCAAGGGGTAACAGAATTTTCGTGAAGTATAAGTGTATAGTAGGGAATCCGGCTATAGGTTAGGGGTGCTTTTGGCCATTTTCTCATTTTTTAAATCATAACTATATTTTATTTATAAAAAAAATTAATTTTCTTTCTCGAAGGAAAAAGTTTTGGAGTCTTATATTGAGGATTCATTTTCTTGAGAAAAAGTTCAAAATAGTCCTCTATTTTTTGTTTAAGATTCAAAGTCATCTTTGAGTCTTACATGGAGTGATAATAGTCCCTCATTTTTATAATTAGGGGTGTAGAAAACAAAACCAAATCGTAAGCCAAAAAAAATCTGACTAAGAGTTTGGTTTGACTTGGTTTGATTTTGGGTAAAAACCCAATTATATTTTGGTTGGGTTGGTTTGGTTTTAACTAAAATAAGTCAACTTGTGACCAAACCAACCCGATATTATACATATAATTTTTAAAATTATTTTGATATAATTTCTAAATAGCTCTTATACCTTTTCATAATTTTTATCTTTTAACATATTATTTCAAGTTTTTTAGACTTAAAATTTTGAATAGTCTAATAAAGGTTATAGTCCATAAATATTAGTAACTCTAATAAAGCTCAAATCAAAATCAAAATCAAATCAATACTAATGCTAATGCTAAAAAATAATAATTAATTCAACACTAAGAGTGACAATAACGTTGAACATTTGTGTCTTTAGTTTTACATTGATTTAGATATTTAAAATACATATTCGAATTTTAGTTTTTCTTTAATGTTTGATCATTTAATTAATACTTATTAGACTTATATTAGCATGATTTAGTAGGAGTGTTCAAAACCGAACCGTAACCGATAAGCCAACCCTTTGGCATATTGGTATGGATTATCGAATAAATGGTTGGTGAACGGATTAGAATTTCATAATTAACGGTTTATTGGAGTAGGGGTGGATTATTCAATTTCCTTCTCGGATAAATCGTTAATCCATTAAAGGTTACCATACTTACACTTTTATCTTAGATATATTAGCTTCATTTAATATTTTGCAATAATATATAATTATATATTGTTAATCCTAAACCCGTAAAGACAAAAGCTGAAAAAACCTATTTACTTTTATGTTATATTAACTATTACATTAATATTAATCTATAATTTTTTTTGCAATATGGAAGAATTTTATAATTTAACTGCATTTAAAATAGTGAAAATAAGTCCGATCCATTTATTAAGGTGCGTTCATAAAAAAAAAGGTAAAGATTAGCCGATACTTCGTCCAATAATTGCCTGATATCTTATTGGTTGGCTAGCGGATTAGTAAATTTAAAAATTGATATCCTATAGGCCAAGCCGTTAAGAAAAATTGTCCTTCCGATCCACATGATAAGCAACCCTATGATTTAGTACTTTTAAATTATGATCATTTTCTTTCTGACTTATTAATTTGCAATATTTATTTTATGCAATTTCATTAATAGTTTTTGTTGAATATTTTAATGTCATCACTCATCTCATGTTTTTTGTTAATATTTCTTAAGAAACACCATAGATAGTTGTATTTTCGTAGGACAAAAGAAAAACTTGGAACACAAGATAATTATATGTTTGTATGAATACTTTACCGAAAAAATCCAAAAAAAACATAGGTTGAAAAATCTGAATTTTATTAGTTTGGTTTGATTTATAAATTAAAAAATTCGACACAAATGGTTTGGTTTGATATTACAAATATTCAAACCAATCCAGCCATGTACACCCCTATTTACAATACTAGTGCACTTTTTGTCCTTCTGCAAACTTTTGGCCTATTTTTTAACATTGATTTCATCAATAATTTTATGTATGGAATGTCCAATCGTCTTTTTATATATTTAGTAGAAATAATAAATCCATGTGAGAGAAGTTGAGAAGAATAACACATTATTTTGTTCAGTAGAAATATTATTGGAGCTAAACTAAGAACACCTTGATAGATGACGTTGCAAGAATTTATCTTTTTCGTATTATTGCACGTAAAATCATCGTGATGAACCTCTAGGCATTAATTCACCAAAAAGTATGTCCTCAATGTTTATTTATATCCATTTTTGATTTTTAAAAAATGTGTTTGAATTTCAGCTATAAAAGCGTAAGGATGACAAGAGGGCAAAAGATTCCAAGAACTTGAAAAAATGGAAAAAAGAGCGAAGCTGAAATTTGCAAAAGAAACTCTGTGAACGGTTGAGGATCTTTCTGTGAGGATCTTTCAGTGAACTATTAGTAGAAGGGTTTGCACAAAATGTGTTGTTAGTTATATTAGTGACTGCTGAGAATTTTTCTGTGACATCTGGTGATTATGAAAGAAAGAATTGTTCTTGAAGTTGATAGTGCATACTATGCCATGTGTGATTGTGAGCGTTCTTGTATTATTCTTGGCTTGTATATGCATCTAGAACTTGCCTAATTTATTTTGTTAGAACTGTTTCAGGAGTTAAAGCATTTCTTTGATGAGCCTATAGAGTTACCTCCATTTAGAAGGGTTTTTGATCATAGAATTTTGTTACAGCAAGGGGCTGAACCAGTAAATAAGAGACCTTCAAGGTACCCTTCTATTAAGAAGGAAATTATTGAAAACTTGGTTCAATAGATGCTTGATCAAGGTGTAATACAACCAAGTTGTAGTCCATTTGCCTCTCCTGATGTGTTGGTGGGGAAGAAAGATAGAACTTGGAGAATGTGCATAAACTACAAAGATAACATTTAGAACCCATGATGGATACTTAGAGTATTCGGTGATGCCATTAGGCCTATCTAATGCACTAGCAACATTTCAAGGGCTTATGAATTTGTTTTCAAAGCATTCTTGAGGAAGCATGTATTAGTCTTCTTTGATGATATTCTTATATACAACAAGAACATGGAGGACCACTTGAGACACCTCAGATCTGTTTTTGAGGAATTGCAAAAACACAAATTGTTTGCCAAAGAGAGTAAGTGTTTCTTTAGGGTGCAGAGGCTAGAGTACTTGGGCCATTTCATAACTAAGGAGTTTCTATCGATCCACAAAAGGTGAAAGTAGTAAAAAACTGGCCTATATCAGCCACCCTCAAGTAATTTAGAGGTTTTTTTTTGGGTATAGCTGCTTATTACAGAAGATTCATCCAAGGATTTGGGGTCATATCTAGGCCATTGACAGATCTATTGAAGAAAGACAGGTTTAAGTGGTCAGAAGAAGCAACCATGGCTTTCGAACAACTTAAGGATGCCCTAACAAAAGCTCATGTTGCCTTACCAGCTGCTACCAAGATATTTATGGTGTAGACAAATGCAAATGATTATGGTAATAAAGTTGTACTTATGTAGATGGGTCATCCCATTGCCTTCATTAGTAAGTCTCTCTAATCTAAACATAGAGCATTATCTGTTTATGATAGAGAATTACTAGCTATTGTTCAGGATATTAAAAAGTGGTCTCAGTATCTATTGGGTCAGAAGTTCACCATCAGAACTGATCAAAAGGCTTTGAAATTCCTGATGGAACAAACTATACACACTAACTCTATGTTATTGTGGTTGACAAAGTTGATGTCATATGACTATAATATTGAATACAGGAAGGGTATAGAAAACAAGGTAGCATATGCCTTGTCAAGAGTCACTGGTGCTGGGTTGTTAGCTTTGGTAATTTATAATACCAATTCTGATATCCTACAAGCTATTGTGGATAGGTCGGTGATGGAAATTGAGCTTAAAACTTTGATAGAACAGTTAAATGTTGATCCAACAGTGTGTAAACAATTCGCTTGGCAACAAAATCAGTTTAAAAGGAATGGAAGACTAGTTGTTGGTAAGGTGCACGAGTTGAGGAGGCAGATCATGAATCTATGGAACTTTTCTCCTTAAGGAGGCCATTCTGGAGTGGAAGCTTCTTTGAAGAGGTTGCTCACACTTTTCTATTGGAAGGGCATTAGAACTGATGTGCAGGAGTTTGTTCGAAAGTGTGATACTTGTCAAAGGAACAAGTCTGACTTAGTAACATATCTGAGTCTGTTAATGCCTCTTCCAATTCCTTATGTTGTATGGTCACAAATCAGTATGGATTTTATTGATGGATTTATCAAGCCAAATGGTTAGGAAGTGATCTTGGTCGTGGTGGACAGATTAAGCAAGTTTGCTCATTTTATGCCTCTCAAGCATCCTTATACTGCCAAATCTGTAGCTGGGGTATTCATGGATATTATTGTGAGGCTACATGGACTACCTGATGCAATCACAAGTGATAGGGATGCTGTATTCTTAAGTTCTTTTTGGCAGGACTTGTTTACTCTCCAAGGAGTCCAACTAAATACTTCATCAGCCTACCATCCTCATTCTGATGGCCAGACTGAAGTGTTGAACAGGTGCCTAGAGACCTACTTAAGGTGCTCAAAAGAGTCGGACCAGTGGCTAACACATTGCTATTCCCAGATTCAGTGAAAATTCATCCTACTATCCATGTATCACTATTGAAGAAATGCCATGAAGTTCCTGATCGCATTTCCTACCCTCTTGTACTTGATATTGCTAACCCTTATTATCCTGTGCATAAGGTTGTTTTACAAAGAAGAATGGTGAAGAAGGGCAATAAAGTTGTAGCCCAAGTTCTAGTTAAATGGGAAGGATTGCTAGTGGATGATGTAACTTGGGAGTTTTACCATGCCTTGAAGGTCAAATTTCCTCAGTTTGATCTTTGAGGACAATAATCTGTTTGGGAAAGGGAGTATTGTTACACATATTTGGATTAGGATGGATAACATGAATTCATGGAATTAGTTGAGCCACATCAACAATTAGTTAGTTACTACCGGGTTAGTTAAAGTTGTTAGAGTACTGTTACATTGTTACTGTTCCATTGAAATAGTTAGTAGATATTTTCCTTTCAGCTAATTCAATTGTAATCCTATATAGTTCTTGATTGTAAAGGAGATTTTGTCATGAATATACAATACAAGTCATTTCTCTCTTAAAATCACCATTTCCCTTCTTCTCTTCTTATCTATTTTTCCATTGTTCTTAACTGTTCTTCATTAGTTACTTCTCTCAATCCTCGAATCTTAGTTGATTCCTGCAATTGAGGTAACATAAAGCAACTGAAAGACATCAAAATTACAAATACTCCAAAGAACAAAAAGCAACCCCAAATTCAGTTCGAAAAAGGAAGCTCAAATACGAAAACATATATATACATCTGAAGATGCACAAAAAATAAATACCAAGAGACAGACAAAAGATAAAGGAGATACATACATATAAAGAGACAACTGGATCTCTGATGAAGGTGAGGTAAAAGGGTTAATTGTATTAACCAATAGCACACTTGGAAGTTGGAAGAAACAAATACCCTAAGTAGAATATTAAAATATTATGTATTTACTGTTACTACTAATTCAAATTCTCTAATAGTTTGTTGGTAATCTCTTACTAATTATTATGCACAGTTTCTGAAATTTTATAATGATGTCGTTATAATTAAAAATTATAGACAGTTAAATTTATAGCTATTTTCTATTTTTTAAATTTATTTATTTAATTTCAATTTGAATTAACCATGTTTTAATTTTGGCTATATAAGATTGTCTTCAATTCTTGAAAATGGTTTATTAAACATTTCAAATTCAAACTAAATAGATTATGAAATGATTAAATTTTTAAAAAAAACATAGTCTTAGCTTTGAATGTTTTTTAAAGATAATAATCACTATAATATTGATTTTTATAGTTAAAAGTAATACAAAATATTATATAAGTAAAAATGATATTCTAATTGGCATATTCAATCAAGTGAACTCTTAGGTTGTGTTTGGTTTGAAGGAAAATGTTTTTCTAGAAAATATTTTCTTGGAAAACTAGTTGATTTCTAACTTATTTTCTCATGTTTGGTTAGTGAGTAAAAAAAAAATTCGAAAAATATTTCTAGTTTTTTTTTGGTGAATGAAAAATATTTTCCATAAAATATCCTTTATTTCTTCCTAATTAGTAGAAAATACTTTTTAGAAAAATAGTTTCTGACTCAGAAACCAACCCCGATAATCAATCCAAGACCCGACCATGACACTCGGACTAGGACACGACCCCAAAAGCCGATCCAAAATTCGATCTTGAAATCTGACCCAAGACCTAACCCCGACTTCTAACCAAATATGCAACAATCGAATTGGGACCTGACCTCAATCCCAACACTCGAACCAAGATACGCCACAACGACTGTTCCAAAATTAGATCCCAACATTCGACCCGAGACCTAACCCTTGACTCATGACCCTAACACCAACACCGACATCTGACCTCAATGATTAATCCAAAAGTCGATTCTGATTCTCGACTCCGAACCGAGCCTCGAGATCCGATCCCAGTCCAAGACCCCAGTTGGGACCCAACTCTCGAACCAAAATCTGGCCCCTATTCCTGAACTAGGACCCAAGTCCTAACTCAGGACTTGATTTCCTACCTGAGACCTGAACCTAATATTTAACACGAGACCCGACCCTGACTCCCTACAGTCGAACCTACATACGATCGATTAATCCGAAATCTTACACCGACACTCGATCCCCACTTTTGGACCTGAACCTGCCCCCGACACCTGATATGGGACCTGACATTCAAATCGAGATTTGAAATTCTTTTGAAACATAATTTTTAATATTTTTTGAAGAGGGTGGTAAGGGGTAGTGGGTGGGGTGAAAAATGTGAATTTTAAATTTTGAAATATTTTAGAAAAATATTTTTTTTTGTGTGTGTGGGGAGGGGGGGGGATGGGGTAAAAATAACGGAAGGGTTGGCTTAAAAAAATGTAATTTGAGGTTCAAGGATAGATTTGGAAAATGTATTATTTTTTAAAGGTATGTCATCTTCCTTAAATTAGAGAAAAATAAGTTGATTTGGAAAACATTTAAGCCAACAAAACACATGAGAGAATTGAAAAATATTTTCCATTCATACCAATTACACCCTTAATTTTATTTTTAAAAACTTTTAGAATAATTTTGATAGTTTGTATAATAATTAACTCTATTGAAAATGTTTTCAAAACTATAATCCATAAAAGTGATTTAAACATTTATGTTGTTATGTAATATACAATAATTTATATATATTTATTCATGTCTTACAAAATATTACAAGAAATGTTATAATGTCAATTGAAAAAGAAAAATTAATTATTAAATTATAATTAATTACCATTCTATTGAGCCGTCCATGTACCATAAAAAGTTAGGTAAGGTCTGCATATATATTGTCCACCTTAGATCTACCTTGTAAATCAAAGCCAAAACTCATATTTTAATGGATTCTTAGAATAGAGGAAGTACAATGGATTCTTGAAAGGAAAATCACTTTAATACAACTAAAACATTTTATAAAACATCTGGAGCTCATTTGTAAAATAAAATGTAGACTCCAACTACCATGACTATTAGCTTAATGCTTAATTTGCAACATATAAATACTTACTAGAACCTCATTTCTCTTTGCAACAAATAAACACTTACTAGAACCCCATTTCTCTTTTGCAACAAATAAACACTTACTAGAACCTCATTTCTCTTACCAACAAAACATAATTGTTAAAATATTTAACACAAAAGACCAATTCCATAAAAAAAAATAGAAAATAAATATATATGTTTGGTGTTTCAACTTTTAGTTGTACAAATGGATGCATTACAATGAAGAAGCAATTAAGAAGTATAAAGCGGTCATTGTCAAATATAGGACTCAATTAGGTTGGAGTTGAATCCCACAAGGAATAATGCGAAGACGGTTATCTAACTACTAATTAATTACTTCCTTCAAAACATAATGGAAAATATGAGAAGTTTTGGGTTTTAATTTAAAATCACTTTTCATCGAGCAACAATTGACAATATCACTTAATTTGGAATGAATTAAAGAGAATTAACTAGGATTGTGTTCACCAAGATTGTTTGACCATTTATTTTGGGTTAATTACAGAACGTCATCTTGTGTTGCTAGTATATCAAATTATCAACTCATGTTATACTTAACTATATCTCAACCAAGTTAAATGTATATCACTTCTATTCTCTTGAACTAAAAGTGTTCACCATCATTTCGACAAATAGATTCTCAAGCTAAGTTGGTTAATCTTTCTACAACATTAACCATTAAACGAGTTCAGATCCTTGAATTCTTATTATTAACTCTTTTCCCAAGTTTTAGTTTTTTTACTCAAACAAGCTAAACTTTATGTATGTACTAATTTTTGCAATTATCAGATGTCAATTAAGATGAAAGAGATAATAAGATATACAAGTACAACAGACGATTCATTCCGTAAAAATCCAAATGTTAGGTCAAGTCATCATGGATTCCACAACCCTTGGTTGTAGACTTTAGTCACTCATACTTAATGAAAAATGGAATGTAATTACATTCATTCAAGAAGTAATCCCTTACAAGAGTTGAAGACAATCAACACTTTGATTTCAAATAAGCCGATGAAACTCTTGTTCTAACTCAGTTCAAGAAGATATCACTTTTCGATAAAAATCAACATAATAAAATAAAACCATACAAATAGTATTTATAGTTTCAAAAAATTTGAAATTTAAAATCTAAGTAGAAATCTTGAGGCTCGTCTGATGTTGCGTCTGATAACCCGTCACAAGCGTGACGGTCAGTCCTCTTGGCTGTCACAAAACTATAGAGAATTGTAAAATTCCTGCAGGCCTGGCATAAAATCTGACAACCCATCAAAGGTCTGATGGTCTGCCACGTTCTTCGTCACAAAACTTTTGAAAGTCTGCAAAATTTTTGTAGGTGTGACGGTGCACATGACGACCCATCACATGTCTAACGGTTCATTAGGCCTGTATTCAAAGTCCTCCTTCTGAGACTTAGCTCCATTTCACTTTTTTTTCTCATCTTGGCTGATTTCCCGACCAACATAGTAAAAATTATTAAAAGACATTGTTGTTACTTAAGAACACACAATTATTCCTAGTTAAAAACATCAAATGTGTTGTCAATTACCAACACACTACACTGCCGGCTATGTAGGTGTTTCATTTTATTACAGTTTAAAATAGATATGGATTTCGAGTTTGCAGTAATAGCCTCAATCGAAATGGGATATAGGTGATAATGCTCAAACTACTCTAAAAAATAAATTCAAAAAGTAAGCAGTCATTGTCAATAAAAATACCCAATTAAGAGTCGGGTGCATCATAAAATGATGCAGGTTGAATGAAATTAGTACATTGAATGTACAAGTATGTAATATGACTGAGTAAAATAATAGCCAAACTGATTACTAGATACAGATCAAGCAATACAATGTATAATCAAGTAGTGAAAACTATTTGTATTTTTCAATAAGGTATGCAGTATAAGAAATATAAATGTAGAAAACTTTACTCTGTTAGGATTTTCTCTAACCGACAACCAACACTATCATCCTAACAATGATAGCCATCTTACCCACGTTGTTAAAGCCTCTCAATACCTTGTCAGGGTATGGAACACAACTTTAGCTCATGTATCCATCTAATAAACCTTCTCAGAGGTAGTGAGGAGTCTCCTGAATGTCGGTACGATCCTATACCACACTGTCTACGTGGTTTATGGGGTTTTGAGTTATCTGAACTCTCACCCAGATTGGTTCTCAATATTACTCCCAAAAAATATAACTGTATTCTCATGTAAAATACTCACTGGGTTTAGATAATTAGTCTAAATACCTCTTTAAGAGTTAACTGAATAGTACTGAATCTGTCTGAAAACTCTTTATTTTTTCTGAAAATAGTACTCTCTTTTTCAATGTAAAAACAATATATTTGGGATCATTTAATTTCCCTTGGAAATCTTGAAATAACTTGTATTTAGGTTGTAATCATGAAAGCTAAATGTGAAATCATATTATAATCTAAAATCATATTACGATGAAATCACTAACGAGTCGAGAAGTCAAACTGTATAAACATTAATAGAATATCAAGATGTCATACTACTTAAATATTGATGACATACCTGACTTTCATACTAATCATGAATCGTAATTCTTTTCTGAATGTGAAAATAGTACTTTTGGAACTATTTGTATTCTCTTAAACTCTTCTTTGAAGATACTTTAAAATATTCATGAACTCACTTTAAACTTCCAAAACCGATGTATGGAAATAAATGCACAAAGACTTTCAACAAAATATCATCAACTAGAGTTCATGTGAAATAAAAGCATGAACCACAACTCAATAATCTCAATGCATAAAATATCATAATTAAGAAATCAGAACTCGAAATAACAATACAATTTGAATTTAGAATTAATGGATCCTTGAGTAGAATATTGTATTTAACTCTTACTGACTGGATTTAGAGGTAGAGCATGAAAAAGAACTATTCCAATACTATAAATAGCCTTACATACTTGGAAGAACAAAATTCTTGACGAAATCGGGAGAACGCTTGAAAACCCTCCTTTCTCCTCTTGGATCCTTGCTCTAAGACTTGAAAGCGTTAATGACAGTAATAAGGTCAACTGATATTGTTTAAAACCTAATTTAGGTGTAGAAACTTCAGGTCTTAGGCTTTGAAGGGGTGAAAAAATACATAATTACCCCTCTTGAAAGGCTGACAAAAACCTTGCACGGGGCCATCTATGGTTCGTGGTTGATCTATAGACCTAGATCTCATCCGTGAAATTTATATTGAATTTTAAGGCTCAAAATTTTTGTTACAGGTCTAAACTACTCACATACCCTGCTGACAACAACCGCAACAGTCACCAATCTGGTCTCCTACCGCACAAAATAGCGAATCGTAGAAGTTTCTACGGATAGTAAATCCAATCCGTAGATTTTATTTTAGAATTTTAAGGCTCAGAAATGTCATGAGCCAGGGGTACCCCCTAGATGTAACATGGCGTATAGAACCCTGAAAGACCCCATACAAGCCACTTAGCTCTCATAACATAAGAAATAGTATAATAAGAGTAAAACAATAGTCCAAAGTCCAAAACATTATATAAAGCAAAGCGGAAGTCTAAAACACTTGTCTCATTATAGCTATCTAATGCAATAGAATGAAATTGGGCCTAGCCCATACATCATGTCGAAAAGAGAAAACACATGAAAGAAAGTGAAAAAATAAAACTTCGTCCTCGAAGCATGAGGACTCACCAAAGCTCGAAAATCTTGAACTCAACCCCTAACCACGAAACCCTGAAACCTGACTGCCGGACCCTACATTGGGGGAAATAAAGGCAAGAGTATGCGTTAGTACAAAAAAATGTAACAATTATGATAGTCATGCATAAAATATTTAAATCATGCTAGAAGGGACATTTCATTTCATGACATGCTATTGACGAAACTAAACATTATATAAGAGAGTTATAAAACATAAGTCATAAATCATGGTGAACGTAAGCTAACTTCATCTTTTAAACCTTTGAACTCATATGTGATACTTCTTGAAGTAACCTTAGTTCATTATTACTTGTGGGGAATTAGCCTTAACCGACATGTAAGACCATATGAGATATTAACATGGAATTTGATGTCTACCCCACACCGAAAAGAGGTGTCCTACTTGCCAAGGTAATACCATGAACTTCTACCTATTGTGGATCCACTAGCTAATGTCTATCTGAGACAACATCCTATGGTGGCATATAGTTATGGGATAAGGAGATTGCTACTAGAAACCCGACCTCTACTAACGGGGTAGCTTCCATCTCATGAGATTGCTTCTAGAAACTCGGCCTCTACTAATGGGAGAGCTTCCATCTCATCATCAATATACACTCGGTGCTAAGCATAAATCCCATGGAATAGTCATTTCTTACTTGACTTCATTAATCATGGAAAAGTGACCTTGGACAACCAAACCAAGCTAGTTCATTCGGATAACTCTTACTTTTTGATTCAATTAGGTGCAAAAGACTTTCAACCTAAGAATCCTTTCTATATGAGAAAATGATACGCTCAAATTACACCTCCCTAAAGAAGTATCAACGATCGTTGTCAAATAAAGAATCCAACTTGTAGGTTGGGGTCGATCCCACGAGGAATGTGGTTTAGACTTAAACTTAACTCACAATTATCTCTTTTTAGTCAAACTATTTCCGAGAAAAGTAAACAGGGTTTTTTTTGGAACTAGAGTAACAAATTGTTGATTTGAATCAATAAGTAACAAGTAAGCAAGATTAAAAGTTTGAGAAATCAATATAAGATGGAAGCTAGGGTATATGTGTTCCCCACAAGCTTTTAATGCAGTAATCCTAATAATAGTAATCCTCTCCTAGTATATGACATGCAAGGCTGATAAGTTATGTATCCCTACGTGATTGGTAATCTTAACCGATACTTTCACTCGCGACTTGGTAAATCTACATATGTGTGCTTTACTAACCCTTACCTTCACCCCAAATTAGTCATCATGTCAATTTAGTTGGGTTTTCACCCTCACTTCGATTGATTAAAGTCAGACTATCAGATACCAGCAAATCCTTAGCTAAATCTTTGTTGTTTAATTCTTTTTTCATTCGTTAACCCCTTGGTAAGGCAAGTAGGAACGCAGAGAGTTCTAATGTTGGCCACCGTTAAAAAGACTTCTAAACGAAAGGATTAACAATATATGCATAAACACTATTCAAGAATTACTTAGTTATTATGCATACATTTTTAATTGCTCATGGTTTCCACAATCCTAGTTATGGATTTAACTACTCATGCTTGATAGTTCACAATTCATAATTAGGTTAAAAGAATTCATGAACTTACAATGAGAGTAGATGAAAACCAAAATCTTGAATTGAAATTCAAAGTTAAATTTGCATAAACCAACTTCCATAATTAAATTGCTAAGTGTTTGCAAAATAATTCCAAAAGACCAAAACTGAAACCTTACAATAATGTCTAACTCCAAAAAATGGAAATTACAACTAATATTTATAGAAAACAAATCCCAACCTAAGTAGGGAACAAAATAAGGAAATAACTGCTTAGACGCAGTTTCGATTGACGCTTCGACCTACAGTCCATGGTATCCCTCTGTGGTTCAACACTTAGGAAATATTTTAGGGCCTTCAGACGACGTTTCCACCTATGGTCCATGGATTAGACTATGGTCCGTCCTGTCACTCCGTGGTTTGAGTACTAAAAATCAACTTTCTGACCACGACCTATGATCGTCCACATATGGCCCATTAATAGACCTACGGTCCGTGGTTGGCTCTATCAATGCCTCCTTCTGCACTTTTCAGCTCTTTTATCTCTCAACCGCTTCCGAACCAATTTCCTACAATGATTACATCAAAACCATCAGTTCTAATAATAAAAGAGCCTAAGACTCACACAAACTCTAAAATAAATTTATCGATAGTACCATAAACTCACGGTACATCAACACCCTAAACTTAAACTTGTTGTTTTTCCTCAAGTGACACACTAACACTCTAAACGACACTTATGTAGAAGAAAACATACAAACTCAAGTAATCATATGGCTTTCTAAATCAATTCCATCACCTAGTGCAAATCTTTTCATTGAGACTCAACAAGCTAACACATGTGGATCAAAACATGCCATAGACCGACCAATAGACATCACAACATACACCTTTCAACAATCACCAAGGTACCTACTCTCCAACAATGTAACTAGTACCCTCACTTCAAAGAAAACCTCATTCACACAATAAATATGATTTTTAAGTTCAAGGATTCATTCAACACTCATGCTCACAAATGAGTTCAAATACAGTTAGTGCTCAACACCATAGGCTTGCCCTCATTTTCACTACACACACAACTTTTTTTATACCTTTTGCTTTTGGTTTCATTTTTCATAGCCACCCTCAACTTATGTATTTTGCATGAGTTTAGGTGCACAATATCCGATGTCAAACCAGGGCAAAGATTAAGGAAACTTTTTGAATTACCCACCCTCAACTTAGGCTTTTGGCATAAGTCAAGGTGCACATGTCCAAGGAGGAACTAGGGCCAAAACAGTCTTTTAGGGAAGGTGAGTTAGGTGTATTGAAAGAAGTGGTCTATTTTAGGCTCAAACATTTGGATCAAAGGGAGCAGTGATTTCTTTTGTTTGAATTATTTTAAGCTTAAGTGGACTCATTTGAAGAAGGACCTATGATCATTTCCCAATTCCTAGCCTAGATTGTCTTAACAGGACCAACGGAGCAAGTTCTAGATTGGCACCTTCAGTATGAATATACAAAATTCACTCACACACACTTGACACATTGTTTCATTACCAGATTATTGAATTACCCAGTTCAAGTTTTTAGCTTAAGTCATGCTATCATACTGGTTCCTTACAATGTCACATACAGATCCAATACATTCAACTCATCAAACCTATAGATCTACCACATTTCAAAATTTTGGACAGGTATCAATTTCATACTCTTATGCCATCATGCTTTCATTCTTCTACTTATTTCTACACATAAAATCCAAAACATGCCAGTTCAACATAAAAGTAAATCAGTCCCTTGGGGAAAAAGAACACAGGAAAGAAAACCCCAAGGGAGGATTATGAGTTGGGTTACTTAGAATTCACCCTATCACTCACAATCCATTTACCCCACCCCAACAAAATATGGAGCAATTTACCTCAACGCACATATAATAAAAAATAAAGCATAGGATAAAGCAAACCTATGGCGCATATGTGCCGAAGACCCATCAAGAAGTGGGTGGGTTCGGTTTCCCATAACTCGCTTGATCAATAACAGGAACGCCATCAGTAGCACCCTCATCAACAATGGGAGCACCATCAGTAGTTCTACTCGGCTAAGAAGGGCCAACATCAACCTCACGGGCCCACTGCTGCCACATCTTCTTATCAATCCCACTGCTACCACATCTCCTTATCAATGATAGACTTTCTCTGGGCCGCCTCAAAATACTATCGCTCTTTCTTTCGTGCTCATCAGGCCTCATCAGCATCAGAAGTGTGTTCTGAAGAGTTGTGGCGCCCAGTAGTGCGGGAGGGGTCGGGTGGTGGTACAGTATCTCCAAAAAGCACAGTCATCACAACCTCATCCACCTCAACCTCAGGTGCATCCTCCGATACAGTCTCAATGGGAGCTAGAAGGGAAGATACATCAATAGGGAGGCTAGCCAACTCAGTGTGGAAAGCGATGGCGTCAATAGTAGGTCCAGGCCTCTCCAACACTCTCAGCTCGAATGCATCTAGGCGCTTATTGACCGCCTGAATCTTTGGATCAATCATTCGCTCTATCCTAGCCTCAGACTCCTCCACAGTTCGCAGCATCCAGGGACTTATGTGTTGTAGCAGTGTAACAATCTGGGTCTCAAACTTCTAGACTCGGGACAAAGGGACTAGAGTAGACCTTGAAGAAGTAGTGGCTCGGGATGAGATAGAAACCTGATTGGTGGTAGTGGAAGAGGGAACCTGGGCATCTGTGATAGTAGGAGCGTCGGAAGTATCAACAACTTTTATCCGCTCTACATCATCGGCAAAGTCAACACCTAAAGGAGGTAGGCCAACCTGGGGATTTCTCTGCAGTGCAACAAGGTTGGTATTATCTTAAATGAGCCGATGTCCACAGTCTTGGTCGCCTCAAGCAACCTGTCAGAATACCAAAGAGGAACTGAAGCCTCCCATCAGAGATGGAATTTCAGACATGGGAATGGCATAGTAGTAGTGGTCCTGAAGGCCCTTTCATGAGTCTCGACGACCAAAATCCGGGCGAAGTCAAGCTCAAGTCCTGCCATAATAACTGCTATCATCACAGCCCAGTCCCAAGTAACAACATTGTCCGCCTGTGTAGGGGACAATCTAGTATAAACCACGGACCAAAAGAACTTCACGGTGAAACTCAGGGTTGCCTTTATGATAGGCAGTCTCATGTTCCTCACCCACTTAGTCTCCTCTCTATCCTCAGCTATGTGATGGGCCATCTACCTCAGCAATATTTTTCTCTGCTCGACATTCCTCTAAAATGCCCTACTCTGAACAATACCCATCTTGTAGTCGTACTCTGCTGTATTAATCGATAGAGTATGGGCTGGGCCGTAAATAAAATGGTGAATGGTAGCGTCAAAGAAGTTTCATACTAGTGTTGCTTGAAGTGGAGGTTGGAAAAGTGGCTTAGCCTTTTTAGGAATAGCATTACGGACGGTGGCGGCGTAGGAGGCATAGAACTCACGGGTCATCTCCTCGCTAAAGTTGCCCGGGCACCGTGCTATCCACTCAGATATATGCCTCTTGAACAACTCCTCAATAGCGGGCACGATATGAAAGCTCTCTATCAATACCTGGTGCTCCTCAGTAATGATTCTAGCCATCTTCCTATGTTCATTGAGCACCTTCTCGTTGATATACCGTTAGTTTACGGTTTTTCTAATACATTTCACTTACAAGTTGTGTGTGTCTAGGGCCTTTTTTGGATTAGTTTTTTATGTGTTTTTTATCATGTTTTACAGGAAAGACGTTCAGGCGCAAAATTAAAGGGACAGCTGAAATAACTGTAGAAAGGGAACCTACGGAGGTAATCTACGGAGCGTTGGTCCAGTAACGCTCCGTAGGTGATGGCCGTAGATCAGCAGGCAAGGGATGAAAGGCAAATCAGGGAAATCTCACAGAGTGTGGAACCACGGTGGCCATTAATGGTCCGTAGATTGATCTACAGACCGTACTGTTGATCCGTAGATTGATACTGCGAAGGTTCCAGTACTTGATTTTTGAAGATTCCAAGTATGGAGCTATGAAAGGGGATTGACGGACCGTAGATCGATCTACGGTCCGTACTGCAAGTCTGACGTTTGCTTCAGAGAAGTTGATTTTTGGAGGCTGAAATATTTTCTAAGTCCTGACTGATGGAAGGGACTGGCGGACCGTAGATCCATTGACGGTCCGTGAGTCAGTCTCGTGGAATGAAGACGTGTGCCTGGACACACTTTCCTTAATCTGTTTCCCTTTTAATTTAGGACTTGTTTTCTATAAATAGGGCATGTAAACCTCGTTTTTGGGGGTTAGACTTTATTACTTTTGTTTTACTTTGTGACTTGGGAACTAATTTTGCTACCCGAGCAATTCTTGATTTCCAAAGGTTAGTTTTGAAGATTTGGTTTGAAATTTGAGTTGAATTTCTGGGTTTATTTTCTCAACTACGTAAGTTCATAATTCTTTTATCTAAAACAATGAATTGTGTTCATATGATTATGGGTAACTAAACTCCACAACTAGGGTTATGGGATCGATTATGATGTCTAATATGAGGTACAGGTAAGGGTTAGTAAATTATACCCACGTAGCCGGACCAAGGTGCGGGGTGAAATTCTCTACATGCCGGACCAAGGATATAGAGATACCTAACTGATCACTTTGCATGTAATACACTAGAATAGGAAGTACTTTGACTAAACGAATATAGGTGTAAGTTAAAGTTAAGTCTAAACCAGTTTCCTCGTGGGATCGACCCCAACCTACAAGTTGGGTTCTTTACTTGATAACGATCGCTTATATTTCTTTAGGGAGGTGTAATTTGAGCGTATCAAATTTTGGCGCCGCTGTAGGGAAAATTTGTCTTTTAGATTAATTTTCACTACATTATTGAACTTTAGTCAAATATTTCCTAATTTTACTTTTTTTTTGTTCTTGTCTCTCTCAGGTGCTAACTCTAGTGTATGCCAAGGACATGGAGCCAAGGTGAACCACTTACCCCTTACGATCCAGAGTTGAACAGAACTTTGCGAAGAATGAACAATCAAGGAATTCCAGTAAATCCTATCGGAGTAAATCTTGATGATACAGTTGAGTTACAACAACCGAGAGGAGCTGGTGGGGAAAATCGGGGGTCTAGCTGAAAATCAATTGGGAAATGCAGTGAGGGTGCACGGTCCATCAGACCCGCAACTGCATGCCAACTACAGGGGCAACGCAAATATTGCTGACTCTGATGGACCTCAAGTCTTACCTCCTCTGCCTCCGGGGCACACATTTGTGGTAACCAGTAGCTTGATACAGATGCTTACAGCGAGGGGCTTGTTCTCAGGGTTGCCATCGGAGAACCTATGCTCACATAGCCAAGATAAGGGTAGTCTGCAAGAGCTGTGTAGGTCGGCCAGACTTGGATATGGATGTCATCGGATTGAGAGTGTTCCCTCTATCAGTGATAGGCAATGCTGCTATATGGTTCACTGAGCTGCCTTATAACTCAATCTATACATGAACCAATTGATGGATGTGTTCTTAGCAAGGTATTACCTAGTGTCCAAGAAGCTAAATAACAAAGATAGGGTCATTAATTTTGTGGTATTACCTGGAGAGTCTGTAAGTAGCTCATGGGACAGATTCACTTCGTTCATAAGAGGTGTTCCGGATCACCGTATTGATGATGAGTTGCTGAAGGAATATTTCTATCGAGGTTAGGATGATAATAATAAAGCAGTGCTGGATACTATTGCTGGAGGTTCATATGATGAATGCACATACGCACAGATCGCAGAAAAGCTGGAGAAGATCTCTCGCAACAATAAAGCATGAAACATTAGGAGGTCGGATACTGGGAGAACCACATTTGTCTTTCATGCTACAAACAACCAGTCTGTGGATGAGATTCGTGAAGAGATGGCTCAGATGAGGACCGAGTTGGGTTTGGTATTGAAGCATGTGAGCAGAGGTGCAGAAAAGGTAAATGCTGTGAACTACTTGACTAGAA
>NW_006239125.1:26362-29371 GCF_000226075.1 Solanum tuberosum
TATGGCGTGTATTGAAGATATGATGCAGAAGATGATGAGAAGGTTTGATTCAATTGATGAGAATGTGAAGGAGATGAGAAACGACTTGTCTGGTATTGGTCAAAAGTTTGATGCCCATGCAGTGTCAATAAAATATCTAGAGCAGCAGATGACCCCGTTGTTTACTACAGTGAACCCACGTCAACCTGGTACTCTTCCTAGCAACACCATCTAGAATCCAAAGAATGACGGCCATTGCATAACAGTTACTACTCGAGGGAGTAAGCAAACCATTGATCCACATATGCCGGTTGTGGTGGAAGTTGAGATTAGAAAAGAAGATGATATGATAGAGGTTAGAGAAAAGTCTGAGAATGCGACCGAGAAAGAAGTGGAGATATCTCAGAAAGTGGTCCCCATACCTAGACCTCCACCACGTTTTCCACAGAGATTAGTGAAGAAGACTGAAGATGGTAAATATCGCAGGTTTATTACTATGTTGAAGCAGCTTTCCATCAACATTCCGTTAATAGAAGCTTTGGAATAAATGTCTGGGTATGCAAAGTTTATGAAAGATATGGTAACAAAGAAATGGTCTGTGAGTTTTGAAGATGATGATAGATTGCAGCATTGTAGCGCTATTGCCATAAGGTCTCTTGTGCAAAAGAAGGAGGATCTTGGTGCCTTCACGATTCCATGTACTATCGAATTGTTACACTTTGCTAAGGCATTGTGTGATCTTGGTGCTAGCATCAACCTCATGCCATTGTCTATTTACAATAAGTTGGGTCTAGGGGACCCAAAGCCCACTATAATGCGGTTACTGATGGCCGATCGGACTGTGAAAAGATCCATTGGTGTACTCCATGATGTGCTAGTAAAAGTGGAATCTTTCATTTTTCTGACAGATTTTGTGATTCTTGACTGTGAGGTTGATTTTGAGATTCCCATCATCCTTGGGAGACCATTTCTTGGCACAGGGCATGCGTTGGTTAATATGGAAAAGGGATAGATGAAGTTCAGACTGAATAATGAAGAAGCAACTTTCAATATTTGTAGGTCCATGAAGTAGAGTGGTGAACTCCAAACAGTATCTGCTATAACTTATAGAGTGGAGAGTGGGACAGAAGTGCAAATTGAAGAGCGACTAGGTGTTGAGGCACTAGCAATAGTTATGATGAATTTCGATAGTGATGGTATTGAAGAGTATGAGGAGTTGGTAGCCGCACTCGATAGGTGTGAATATCGGTCAAAACCAAAGAAGTATGAGTTAGACATGAAAAATCGACGAGTCCCCACCCGCAGGACCATCTATTGTGCAGGCACCGAAAGTGGAGCTTAAGGCTCTACCACCGCATTTGAGGTATGTATACTTGGGCAGAGAGAATACTTTGCCGGTCATCATTGCGGCAGATTTGAATGCGAGACAAGTAGAGTGCCTGGTGATTGTGTTAAAAAGGTTCAAGCGAGCTATTGGTGGACTATTGCGGATATTATTGGGATTTCTCCCAGTATTTGCTCTCACAAAACCCAACTCATGCCAGATCATAAGCCCAGTATCGAGCACCAGAGAAGATTAAATCCACATATGCAAGAGGTAGTTAAAAAGGAGATCATCAAGTGGCTAGATGCGGGAGTTATTTATCCTATTGCAGATAGTAGTTGGGTGTGTCCTGTGCAATGTGTGCCTAAAATGGGTGGCATTACTGTGGTTCCAAATGAAAAAAATGAGCTTGTTCCAATGAGGTCTGTGACTGGATGGAGAGTTTGTATGGATTACCGGAAGTTGAATGTGTGGGAACAGAAAAGGACCACTTTCCTATGCCATTCATGGACCAGATGTTGGATAGACTTGCAGGAAAGGGTTGGTATTGTTTTCTCGATGGGTATTCGGGCTACAATCAAATTTCTATAGCTCCAGAAGACCAAGAGAAGACCACCTTCACTTGCCCATATGGGACTTTTGCTTTCAAACGGATGCCATTTAGGTTGTGCAATGCTCCAACAACTTTCCAGCGCTGTATGATGTCGATATTTTCTGATATGGTGGAGGACACTGTTGAAGTGTTCATGGATGATTTTTCAGTTGTAGGTGATTCTTTTGATCGTTGTCTGGATCATTTGGCCGAGGTGCTTAAGAGGTGTGAAGACTGCAACTTGGTGTTGAATTGGGAGAAGTGTCATTTCATGGTTAAAAGAAGGTATATTGTTGGGTCATCGAATTTCAGAGAAAGGTATTGAGGTTTGATAGAACTAAAAGTTGAGGTAATAGAAAAGCTTCCGCCACATATTTCTGTAAAAGGTGTTAGAATTTTTCTTGGGCATGTTGGGTTCTATGGGAGATTCATAAAAGACTTTTCAAAAATTACACACCCATTGTGCAAACTGCTCGAAAAGGAGTATAAGTTTGACTTTGATGAGGCTTGTCTGAGAGCATTTGGAGAGTTGAAGGAGAAGTTGGTCACTGCACCTATCATTATTTCACCTGATTGGGGACAACCGTTTGAGGTAATTTGTGATGCAAGTGGAGTGGCACTTGGTGTGGTACTGGGACAGAGGAAAGAGAAAATTCTTCACCCTATTTACTATGCTAGCAAAGCTTTAAATGTGGCCCAGAAGAATTATACTGTGACCGAATAAGAACTTCTTGTGGTGGATTTTGCATTAGAGAAATTTCGATCCTACTTGCTTGGTACTAAGGTCATAGTGCATACTGACCATTCTGCATTGAGGTATTTGATGGCGAAAAAGGATGCAAAACCAAGATTGATTAGATGGGTATTGTTGCTGCAAGAGGTTGATTTTTGTGGTAAAAGATAGAAAGGGGACCGAAAAATCAAAGTTGCCGATCACTTGTCTAGATTTAGAGGAAGAGGCTACGCTAAAGCTTGGAGATAGGGCTGAATTATGATGCTTTTCCAGATGAACAGTATTGGCTGCTTCTCATGATTTGATTCCATGGTTCGCAGACTTTGCTAATTATTTGGTAAGCGATTTGGTGCCCCCGGACTTGTCTTTTCACAAGAGGAG
>NW_006239125.1:29463-34860 GCF_000226075.1 Solanum tuberosum
AATATTTTCTCCAGATTTGGTACACCAAGGGCTATTATTAGCGATGGAGGTTCTCACTTTTGTAATAAGTTGTTCATGGTACTACTTGAAAAATATGTTGTCCGTCACAATGTAGCCACTCCTTACCATCCACAGACTAGCGGTCAAGTTGAAGTATCCAACAGAGAGATCAAACAGATATTGGCAAAGACTGTGAATGCTAATAGAACGGATTGGTCAAGGAAGCTTGATGATACTCTATGGGCCTATCGCACTGCATACAAGACCCCATATGTATGTCTCCTTACCAACTTGTATATGGGAAGTCTTGTCTTTTACAGGTAGAGCTAGAGCATAGGGCGGTGTGGGCAATGAAGAAGCTAAATTTGGATTGGGGGCGCCGCATCGAATCAAAGAATGAATGACTTGACTATGCTTGATGAGTTTCGCCTTGAAAAGCTTATGAAAGTTCAGCCTTCTACAAAGAGAAGATGAAACGGTATCATGATCAAAGAATTGAAAAGCGAGAATTTGTGGTTGGTGATCTTGTGCTTCTATTCAACTCTAGGTTGCGTTTGTTTCCGGGCAAACTCAAGTCCAAATGGACTGGGCCATTTTTGCTCACAAAAGTGCTCCCCCATAGAGCGGTTGAGTTTGAAATAGTAAAGGAACAGGGTTCATGGTAAACGGGCAAAGGATCAAGATCCATCTGGGAAATGTTGAAAGTGTGCAAGAAGTGATTTAGTCCTACAATCTTGATGAAGTCTGAGTAATCAAGAAACCTCCGTCGTGCAGCGACGTTATGTGCAAGAAGTGATTGAGGCCTACAATCTTGATGAAGTCTGAGTAATCAAGGGACCTGCATCGTTCCGCGACGTTAAATCAAGCGCTGCTTGGGAGGCAACCCAAGATGTACAATCTAGCCAACGATAGGTTTCGATTTCCCATTTAGTAGTTTTCTTTGTTTAATTGCGTCTCTGTATCAATTTAGATAGGTGTTTTAGTTTTTTTAGTGTTGGCTAGAATTAGCATAGGGTCCGTGTCTAAAAAGTGTCCAGAAAATGTAAAAAGAATAGCCTAATGGTTGCTACATGTGCAGGTACGCTGTGAAAACTCTGCAGAAAATGGTCTGGTGCAGAGGTCTATGGACCCCATCGACGGTCCGTCATTCTATCCACGGACCGTGGATGGTGTCTGTAGATCACAGGTAAGTTCCTAAATTTTTCCAAGTGTAAGAGTGATCTACGGTCCCAACCTACGGACAGTAGATCGACCCACGGATCGTAGACGAGGTCTCATGGATCCAAAACCCTAAATCTGTCTGACCCGACCCGGACCCCCATATTTAAAACTCCCCTAATTTCAAATAATTTCCACTTCCCTCCATTCACTCTCCACTATAAGAAAAAGCTTTATTTAAGACCAATATTTAGGGACGAGTTAATAAACCCATCTTTAAAGGTGCATGTATTGGGACGAGATTTTAATCCGGTCTTTAATTTCTTGTGTTATTGTGAAGGTACTAAATATGGTCTCTAGAGAAAGTTTAAACTGGTCCCAATTTAAAATTTAGGGGTCTTGAGATATTTACAAAGGCGGGAAAGTACTGAAATATAATAAAAAAATCTATTTTCACCAAAACTAGGCGCCAAAATGTCCATTACCGATTAAAATTCTAAAAGGAAAACATAAAATAAAATACACTATGTTTCTCAAAACTTATCGTGAAATAGAACAACCCTAGCAGCGATTTTTCCTAACAACGATCTTCACAATACAGCGATCTAAGAGCAGCTCTCAACTGAAAATATTTGTTTTCTCAAAATAGAGAAAGCACAGGTCTTCCTAGAAGCAGACGCAACAGCTTGGTTTCAGTGCTTCATCTGTGTTTTTTCAGAACAAAGAAAGCACAGGTCTTTCAAGCACCGATCTCAACTCAATCTCTATCTTCTATTCACTCGAATCTCAGGTATTACTCCACTTCTGCCAGTTAATTTGTTTCTTTCTATTTAGCTGATTTGTTGTTTGTTTTGTTCGAGTCATAACTCTTCTTGTTTAAGTTACTTTTGTTCGTTCACACTAGCTGCTGATCATTATTTGTAAAAAAGATTAAGTTTTATAGTGTGTTATCCTTAAAGAACTAAGTGTTCCTAAAGGTTTAGAACAGTGAACTAAACTTGAAAAGAGGCACTAACAAGTAGACGAGCTAAAACAATATCAATATCGAGAGACTTGTGTTCAAGTTGAGAAATCCATTATGAATTACAAGTGAAGTGTTGTTGAGCTTTTAAGCCTAACAGAGCAAGTGAGAAAGCTGATTATTGTATGTTACTACTGGAAAAGAGAAAAAATGATAGTTTTGTTTGATTCTAAAACTAATAAAGATGTAAGCTGATTGCTGTATGTTTCAAGAAGAGACATTCTAACACTTTTTTAAAACATTAATCCTTTTTTTTTTCTAACTGGTTATCTTATTTTTGTATATTTGTATCTCAGTTATTTATCGTCTTTTGCGAGTTGTTTTTTTCTTCTCTAAATCTAAGAGTAGCTCTCAACTGAAAATCATTGTTTTCTCAAAATAGAGAAAGCACAGGTCTGCCTAGTAGCAGACGCAACAACTTCATTTCAGTGTTTCATTTGTGTTTTTATTCAGAACAAAGAAAGCACAGGTCTGCCAAGCACCGATCTCAACAAAATCTTTATCTTATATTCACTTGAATCTCAAGTATTACTCCACTTCTGCCAGTTAATTTGTTTCTTTCTATAAAGACGATTTGTTGTTTGTTTTGTTCGAGTTATAACTTTTCTTGTTTAAGTTGCTTTTGTTCGCTCACACTAGTTGCTGATTATTATTTGTAAAAAAGATTCAGTTTTATAGTGTGTTATGATCCCAAAAATGAAGGGGATCTATCCTTAAAGAACTAAGTGTTCCTACAGGTTTAGAACAATGAACTAAATTTGAAAAGAGGCACTAACAACTAGACGAGCTAAAACAATAACAATATCGAGAGAGTTGTGTTCAAGTTGAGAAATTCATTATGAATTACAAGTGAATGGTTGCTAAGCTTTTAAGCCTAACAAAGCAAGTGAGAAAGCTGATTGTTGTATGTTACTACTGAAAATGAAAAATGATAGTTTTGTTTGATTCTGAAACAATAGTTCACTTGGAAAACTGAGAAATGACATTTCCTAAAGAAACAGATCACTGAACTACTGTTTTCTAAATTAAAAGTGAACTATTTTTTACCTATTAAAGATAATTTTTATTAAAACTGATCCAAATGCGTAGTTACCTGCCACTATTTCCTTAATGTACTAGTTATAGAATCACATGTTGTGCGCATATTACGCTTTTTCTTATTGTTCATATTTTCTTAATCTTTTTAATGTATTTTCCAAGGTTATGGCACCTTGTAAGCAATGGATGCAACTTTCACTTGATAATCGGGTCAACCAAGCCTATTTAAATGGTGTGCAAAAGTTTTTGGATTATGTTTTTCAGAGATCAGGAAAAGAGACTGAAATATGATGTCCATGTTACAAATGTTGTAATACAACATTAGGAACTCGTGAGACGATTGATACACACTTGAAAGTATATGGAATAATTCAAAATTATAATTTCTGGTATCACCACGGAGAACATTTAGGTGAGCTAGTGTCAAACTCTGACGATGAAAATGATGATGAAGTAGAAGGTTATGAGAGTGAAGATGAAGTACATGAATTGTTGAAAAATTTATTTCCTAATGTTAATGAAGCAGCTACCCACGCTGGTTATGAAGATGTAGTTGAGGAGGAGCCAAATGTTGAAGCTAAAAGATTTTACAACCTATTGAAGGATTTGGAGCAGCCATTATAACAAAATTCAAAGGCTTCAAAGCTTTCATCTTTGATTAAATTGCTTCACATCAAAAGTATGGGTCGTTGGAGTAATGAGTCATTTACCATGTTATTAAAAATGTTAAAAGAGGAGTTACTACCTAATGGGGCTGATTTGCCAAATTCATATTATGAGGCAAAGAAGATTATTCGAGATCTTGGGCTTTCTTACAACAAAATTGATGCTTGTACTAATGATTGCATGTTATATTGGAAGGATGATATCTTACTTGATTCTTGCAAAATTTGTGGTGCGTCCAGATGGAAAGTGAATAAACATACCGGGGAAACAAGGAATAAAAAAGGTAAAAAGATAGCCTCAAAGAGTTTGCGTAAGCCGAACAGAATACGGACTTGCTTGCTCTATTTGATTCAAGACCTCTTGCTGTTGCGTCTCTATTTTCCATTAAAGGCTAGGCTTCAAAGGTTGTTTATGTCTACAAAGACATCTTCTCTAATGACATGGCATAAGGATGAAAGAATTAATGATGGAATAATGAGGCACCCAGCTGATTCAATGGCATGGAAGTCATTCGATGAACTTCATCCTTCTTTTGCAATTGAGCCCCGTAATGTTCAACTTGGACTTGCTAGTGATGGATTTCAGCCATTTCGCAATTCAAAAAGCTCACATAGCATTTGGCCTGTGGTTCTTATTCCTTATAATTTACCACCTTGGTTGTGTATGAAACAGGAAAATTTTATCTTGTCAATGCTTATTCCTGGTCCAAATGGTCCTGGAGATGCAATTGATACATATCTTCAACCTCTAATAGAGGAATTGAAGGAGTTGTGGGAAGTTGGTATTGAGACCTTTGATGCATCAACTAAACAAAATTTTAAGTTGCATGCTTCTTTGTTATGGACTATCAATGCCTTTCCAGCATATGGAAATATATCTGGATGGAGTACAAAAGGAAAATTGGCATGTCCATCTTGTAATAAAGACACTTCCTCAATTCGATTGACTAATTGTAAGAAACAGTGCTTTATGGGTCATCGACGTTACCTTCCCAAGGATCACAGATGGAGGAATGACAAGAAGTCATTTGATGATACAATAGAGAAAAGGCTCCCACCGAAAACATGTTCTGGAATTGATATACTTAATCAAGTGCAAGATCTTGAAGGGGAACCATTAACAAAGGATCCAAAGAAAAAGAGGAAGATATCACATGAAAAACGAAATGATAATTGGAACAAGAAAAGTATCTTTTTGGAACTTCCATATTGGAAATCTCTCTTGTTGCGACATAATTTGGATGTCATGCATATTGAGAAAAATATATGCGATAATATTATGGGGACAATCATGAATGTCAAAGGAAAGACAAAGGACACAATTAACACTCGGTTAGACTTGAAGGAAATGAACATTAGGCCAGAATTGCACCCTATCCAAAGAGGGGAGAAAGTTGAAGTTCCAACTGCATGCTACACATTGTCGCCTGAAGATAAACACAAGTTATGTCTTTTCTTGAAGAATTTAAAGGTCCCTGATGGGTTTTCATCTAATATTTCTCAATGTGTAAACTT
>NW_006239125.1:34948-38241 GCF_000226075.1 Solanum tuberosum
TTAGCTACTGAAGCTAAGATTGCTGGACCGATTCATTATCGGTGGATGTATCCTGTGGAGCGATGGTAATTTTTTTTTTGAAATCTCTCATTGGTAATAGGGCATGTCCAGAAGGTTCTATTGCAGAGGGCTACATTGCAAATGAATGCATGACCTTATGTTCAAGGTATCTGCATATAATTGACACAAAATTCAATCGGCCTGAAAGAAATTATGTGGGGGCTTAAAAACATCAAATGGGGGTTTATCTATATTTTGTCCACCTGGAAAAAATTTGGGAGCTAAAGTTCCATGTGAGCTTGAAGCTAATGAGTTGGAACAAGCACATATATACATTCTGAAGAATTGTGATGAAGTCATACCATATCTTGAGTATGGAGAGTTTGTTTATATCGTCTTATATTTCTTATTTCCTTTAAGGTGATATCGTCTCTACACGAAATTTATGTTTAACCTCAATTTTGTAGAGAGTTTGCACAAAATCATATAGATAATGCTCAAAACTTGTCAGATGCAGAATGGGACCGAGAATTTATTGAATGGTTTAAAGATAGGGTGAGAAATATATAAACAATAGATTCAATATTTTAAATTTTTACTAATCGTTTTGAACTATTCAATGTTATCTTGTTTCTAGGTTGCACAATTGCATAAAACAGATAATAGTCGGCTCATGGAAGATCTTCTCTCACTTTCACATGGTCCTACTAAATATTCAACACATTCTAATGGCTACATTGTTAATGGATACAGATTTCATGTAGAAGATCATGATCAAATGTTAAGGACTCAAAATTGTGGTGTTGTTGTAGTTGGCGAGAATGATAAAAATAGTGAGAATGTTGATTACTATGGAATTTTAACTGATGTGATTGAATTGCAATTTATCTCGGATAGAAGAGTGATTTTGTTCCGTTGTAACTGGTTTGATGTGTATGACAAAATAAAAGGAATTAAAAGAGATGAGTATGACTTCGTGAGTGTGAATCCGAGTAGATTTTTGAAAACAAATGAGCCCTTTGTTTTAGCGAACCAAGCATCTCAAGTGTTTTATGCTAGTGATAATTCCAACAGAGGTTGGCATGTAGTGAGGAAGACTCAACCTCGTGATTCCTATGAGATGGGGAAACAAATGGATGATGAAGATGATGTGGTTGACTTAGAAAGTCCTTCACAAAAGAAACAAAAAACAACAGATCGATGAGGTTAAGTATCTTTTATGAACTGACTGACATGATTTCTTTTATTACTACAATATATTGTCGCACATGATTCTTGTTTGGGAGGAGGGGGTCACGAGATTGCTTTCTCCTTTTGATTCTTGATAATAACTTACTGTTAAAAAGTTCTATTCTTGATTACTTTGATTCTATTCTTTCGTTCTCTGGTAACTATCTGAAAGACTAATTATATTCTGTTCTTCAGTTTACTAGATAAAAAGTTTTCTTATACTTTTGGCTATTTTGCAGGTTCAATATGAAAACTGAAAATGAGGATGGATCAATTATGAAGAGTACTATCAGATACTCATTTGTTGCGCCTGGGGCAATTGGAAGAGGAAGAGGACGAGGGCTTAAATCTTTGACATCAAAAGGAAAATTTCCAGCTAAGAGTTTAGTTTTTCAATCTAGTGATCTTGTTAAGCAATACATCCAAGAAGTTGAAACAAGTAAGCTTTTGAATATATGTTGAGTTCTTAATTGCATATATATCTTTCTGATCTCTCTTTACAGTATATACATATCCTCTCGTCAATCTATTATCTTATATCAATTTATCGATGAGTGTTACTTTTCTCCAGGTGATATTGAGAAGGGACGACAACAACATCTTACCAACGTCCCAATGTCTTCTAGTCATGAAAAGGGAGCGATAAATGAGAAGTCCATGTCTCTTGAGAAAGAGTATATGCAAGTTAATACTTCATTTCATCCATCTGCCAAACAAGCTAAGCAATACATCAATGATGTTGAAACAAGTATGTTTTTTCATGACTTGTGTCCTTTTTGCTAATTTATCCATATTCCTTGTAATGTCAATACAATACTTTGTCAAATAGTCACGGTGAAATTGTATTCAAATAGTAGTGATTTGTTTTATGCATGTGCTATTGGTAAGGGACAAGGAACAGGACATAAAAACTCCACCATGTCTTCTAGTCAAGTTTCTACTCCCTTTCGTTCATTTACTAATCAAGTAAAGCAATGTACCAAAGAAGTTGAAACAAGTAGGTTTTTTTTAAAAATCTGTTGTTTTTTTATTCCATATATAACAGAAAATAAACACCTCGATCTTTCTGCTCATCTTTAGGAGTTTCTGAAAATAATCTGAAATCTAGTAGAGGATTGCCCAAAATCGATAAGAATACCCTGGTCCTTGAGAAAGAGTACACACAAACCAAATCCCCTAGTTCTACTGATCAAGTTATGCAGCCCTCCCAAACAACTGAAACAGGTAAGAAGATTTACGAATCCATGCACTATCAATCTGTAAGATAAATTTTATTGCTACAGTTCTACTAAATTAAACTACTGTAGGATCATCTAATCCTAGAAAGGTAAAAAGAGTTCGAGAGAGCAACAAGTGTAAAGAAGTTGCATCACTTGAAGCTGGAACGAAGCTGAAAGTAACATTTTACAATAATCGAACGGTTGGAACAAATAGCAATCTGTTTTCGAGGCACTTGGGAAAAATTATTCGTGACTGCAATATGTGTCCTCTGGGAGTATCATCGTGGAGTGACATTAAGCAACAGAAGTTCGATCACATGTGGGCAGCTGTGACGGTAACAATTTTGAATTACATCATCATTGTCTTTATATTCAGTTTTTTTGTGCTCTATGTTAATGAAAACAGAGACCATTAGAATGGTCTTTACCGAAGGAATTCATGCCATCTAAATAGACAAAAACCTTAGGAAATTTAAAAAGAAGAGCATGGATATCTAAAAGCGAGAACTGAAAACTCAGTCACTCACACCTTAACTGCCATCCAGTGTTAATTACAACATATATGCAATAAGTTTTAGTTTACTGATTCATGAATACATATACCTACTATATGTATTACAACTTACTTTTCCTAGATTTCCAACATTAATCACTATTGCACATCTTTTTCTTGCTCAATTTTATACATACATTTGTATATTTGACCGACAATGTTCACTCTCCTTTTTTATTTAAACTCACTTTTTAATTATCGTAGGATAAATTTGAGAGTGTTGACTTGAATGATCATCGTGACCATATATTTGGATGGATAAATGAGTTATGGAACAAATGGAGAGGATA
>NW_006239125.1:38376-45174 GCF_000226075.1 Solanum tuberosum
ATCCATTTTGCAACTCAACGTGATATTTAGATGTTAAACTTCTTTTTTAACTTGGTAAGTTTTCTTAGATATTAAAGTTTTACATAACAATACAGGCGAGGAGCAATAGAAATGCAGAAAATCGAGCTAAGTTAAAGATGTATCATCATATTGGTAGCAAGCCTATTAGAGAGATTATTTATCAGCAGGTATTATCGAAAAATTACTTTCCTAAAGAAAATATTTAAGAAGTGCTCTTTGACATGTTTCTCTTTGATGTAAAGGGAGGAAAAGATGGCAATCCGCCAAATTTGGCAAATATTTTCTTTGAGACTCGTAAGAAAGATAACATGCTTGTTGAACCAGAAGCAATTGAAAAACATGTGCGTTTGGTAAATTCAATATGTAAATTACTTCAAATTATTAAGGGATCTGTTGAAATGTACTTGTATATATTTTGCAGGCTCAAATCAAAGAAATACTAAAAGCTGAGCCATATCTACCTAGCATAGAGATTGTAGAAAAGTGTTGTGGAACTCAAACTTGTCTACCTTAGAAGATGAGATGAAAGAAATAAGAAAAATGAAAGAATTCATTACTGCTCAACAATCGCATAACCCTCATATGACATCACCCATATCAATTGAATGACCAATGACTTCTTTTGCTTATCAAGTAAGTAACAATATACCAAACTCTATTTGCAGATAGTTGTTTAAGTAGTTAGTGTATGGCTGAACTCTTACGAAACTAATGAAGAGAGAAATGAACAAATAACATATCCATTATCCTTTTTGAAACTGGAAGACGATAGATTGATAATTGACATGTTTTCCATCAGCTTTTCTATTATTATTGATCTGCCTCATGGATTGATAATTTGTGTAGCTTAGATTAGATTATTGTCATGCTTACAAGAATAAGATTATTGATCATGTTTAAAGGAATTCTTCACTTGTGAGGTACTTCGCTTGGTGATTCTCTTCTCTTAGATGGTGGTTGTTTGACATATTTGTGTTATGATTCATGATACATATCAGGAATTTTCTTGTTTGTTGGATTGATAATGGAAAACTGTATTGCTTTTTGAGCATTTGTGATGAACAGAGTACTAAAACATCTCCCTGTGTAGTGGAAAATTTGATGTTTCAGTAGAATGATGACCAGTTTCGTTTAGGAGATTCTAGTAAAGATGGTCATTTGGTTGATAAAACAGGGAAAGATGAACTTGTACATCCACTACAAGTAGTTGTGAGATAAAATCATTAGCAAGTTTAAAGTGCTCAATTTACAAAACTAACTATGCATAGTTATACATCCATGATTTGAGTTGCAAAGCCAATATAGGTTCAGTTCCGACAGCAGTCGGTTTCGCACTTATAGCTCTGCAGATAGGATTTGGATTTGAGGGAAAAGAAGTGTATTATACATTGATTTTTACTCTTGACAGATATCTTCCAATCCACAACTCTTTTCTTCATAAAAGCTATTAGGAAATTAAGTGAAAATGGTATATAGAAACTACCGTTTAAGATATATTATCTCTGTGATTCCAGTTATCCACTGTCGTTCATAGGAGAGGTAAGCCTGGATTGAGTGATCATACACTAATGCACTCATATCAGCAAGGCCATCTATGAAATTGTAAAGATCTGAGATGCTGTAAGTTATTTCTCTGATGGCTGGATTCAATCCTTGAGATTCCTCTCATCAAATCCCAAATTCTATCCGTTGCTTGACTTATTGACTCGTAATCCATGAAAGTGCGAGTTGCTTGGTTCTGAGATATCTACATGAGAACAATAGTGTGTCTGTTTTACATCTTACGAATGAATAAGGATTGAACATGTCTTTGCTATCAGAAAATACGTAAGGAACAAATAAGGGGAACGACGGGGTGGAGGCAGCATCTTCGCCGGCATTAGAGTTGTTTAAAAGATTATTGCCTTCTTTATCTGTGTTGTTTCCATTTTATACAATACAATAGCATACACACATCTTTTTCCTCTGTTTTTTTAGTTTTGTACAACTGTACGAAATTCTTTTATTTTTTGCAGAACTTTACATAGTGAAAGTAGCCTACAGTTTTCTGGAATTTTCATGCTACAGTTCTCTGGATTTAATCCATTTATTATGAATGCAATCTGTAGACATAGTGAATGTAGCCTACAGTGAATTTAGGCATGGGATTTAACTTCTTTTATTTTCTGCAGAACTTTACATAGTGTAATTTTCTGGAATTTCATGCAGTCTACAGTTCTTTGGGATTTAATCCATTTATTATGAATGCAATCTGTAGACATTTTAGACTTGGGATACACTATCAGAGTTTTCTTATTGAATTTTTCCTATGTTCTTGCAGCTTGTTAATATTTTTGGATAACCCTTGGTGAATTTCGGTGTACTTTTGTGAAGATTGAAGCTACAAGTCAAGATGCAAATTTAGAAGATGCACAAGACCATTATTATTTTTCTAGGAAAGTTATGCAAAACTTGAAATCATAGTCTAGCTCGGGATATTGTTAATTTACTAAGCTTTTTTTTGTTAAACAAATAGTGAAACACCATGGGATATTGTTTAACTATTTTTATATTTATATCAACCTTTTGTATGGAGATTTACCGTAGAAATATTTTATTTATTGATAAAATTTATATTATTTTTGTGAAATGAAGATCCAGAAGCACTGATGCTCAGTTAGAGACCAAAAATGTTGCTCGTCTCTAAAAGTGCATCTAAGACGAGATAGTTTCTTGTCTCTAAATGTTTCATCAAGGATTAGACAACTTCTTGTCCCTAAAGGTTCATCTAGGACGAGGTGTTGCTAGTTGCAAAAAAACAATCTAAGACGACATAGTTGCTCATCAAGAAAAAGTAATCTAGGACGAGGTAGTTGCTCATCCCTAAAGAGTAATCTAGGACTAGTTCGTTGCTAGTCCCTAAAGGGATTTAACGACCAGAAAATGACTAGTTTTCAAAGAAGAAAATCCTTTATTTGGGATGAGATATACAGTCTTCAAAAGTATTTTGGGACCAGCTTTGATTCCGTCTCTAAACTCATTTAGCAACCAGCTAAAGGGACTCGTCCCAATTGACCTTTAGCGAAGGAGCATTTTAGGACGGGTCACGACCAGCCTTTTCCCGTCTCAATAGACTATTTGGGACTAGATTTGAACTTTCAGGGACCATATTTCCCTTCCTTAGAGGCAGTTTTTCTTGTAGTGCTCCAACCGTTTCAAACACCCTCAACTCCCCTAAATCACGCCATAACTCCCCCTTAAAATCATCCCTTCCATTCCCCCATCATTCCCACAATTCATTTCCATTCCGAATACAACTCATTCCATATTCCACAAAAAGGGTCCAGTGTTGGGTTAGTAACGAAGAGGCGATTCTTTGATCTTGCAAAACTTAGTGTCGTCACGAAATCACCCTACTCCACGTTGCTTGTAAGGTAATAAACTTTCCCCTTACTTTGAATTTCGGTTCATAGATAGAATATAGAAAGTAGGGAGTCGGGTCTTGACCTTGGGTAACTATTAGATGAAATTGCATGATAAAATTGGAAGTTACAATACCCTTGGAACTATAGAAACTGATTGTGTTGCCTTGTTATATGTGATTATAAGTCTACATGTAAATTTCGACTTAGGTTCCAAAGTTTTTCTTAAATAATTGTTAAAATGATTAATCGGAATCCTGAGAATGACAAACTAGCATGATTCAATGTTGAAATGCATGATTAGACTAGGATATTGTTGAAAATGGTCTAAGATGTGGACTTGAAAATTAAGAATGGCTAAAACCTAGCACAAATCCCATCCACGATACCCTGCTACGGACCGTAGATCAATCTACGGACCGTATATTGGGTTCGTGGGTGGATGCTCTTGAAAATTTCACCAAGTGTGTAACCACGGATGTGGACTACGGTCCGTAGATCAATCTACGGACCGTTATGTACATCTGTGGTTTCCATCTGCGACCAATATTGTTGGTCCTCTAATCCACGGAAGGGTTCCACGGACCGTAGATCAGTCTAAGGACTGTAGGTCCCCTCCGTGGAAGACCACTGTAGCCTCTGTCTAAAATTTTCTTGCGACTTTGTTACTGTTCGTTTATAGTTCTAAAGTTTTTTTTTAGTTGTTTAGATTTAGTTTTGGCACTAATATCGCTTCCACAGGTACGATGGCACCCAATAAGCTAGTCACCTACTCAAAACAGGGCAAGTCAAAATTTGTTCCTCCTAGCTTCAGGTTAATCGATGAGGAAACAGACACGGAAAGAGATCCAGCATACGTTTCTCTCAACACAAGGACTTCTCCCATTGCACCCCGAGCCACTAGAGACACCCCCCGGAAGGTGATTCCCGACATAGTCACTGTCTCCCAGTCTGATGAGGAGCACACAGTGATCGGGTCACCAACTGGGGCTGCTTCCAGTTCAGCTACTGGGTCTGCGTCTGGCTTCGAGTCTACCCATGCTTCGGGCTCTGAGTCCAGCCATGCTTCAGGGTTCGAGTCTGCCCATGCTTCGGGGTTCAATGCCAAGTCATCCATAGGGTCTAACCAGCATGAACAAGCAGCCTCATTTGATGAGGCCACTAGCTCAGAGTCAGTACCCATACCAAGAAATGAGAACCCTACTCAAGTGGCCGGTGAGCCAAACAGATGGTGTGTTGAGGGCCAATGGCAAATCTATCAGGATGCCAAGATGATTAATGATAAAGAGAAGATGGCCCGAATTGTTACAGAGGAGCGCAGAGTCCTCACAGGGAGCTTGCACACTGTCCCCGACATTCACCGGCTTTCAACCTTTACAAGTGTGACTGGATGGCTCGAGACCCAAGGACTTATAGCGAGGAAATTGTGCGGGAGTTCTACGCCTCCTATACTGCCACTCTCCGTGGGTCGATCTCCAAGAAATCAAAGCCCTTAGCCCAAGATCCTCTCGCGTCCACTATGGTCCGAGGTTGTCCGGTAGACATATCACAGGCTACCATCAGCCGCTTTCTCTATGGGCCTACCACAGGTCACACTTGGTCACTAAGCACAGCGGAGTTTGATTACAGATGGGACATCGTGCGGAGCGGTGCTTTCCAGAGGAATGCTGAGTAGCGAGATGTTGTTATACTATGGTTGGCTAAGTACATTGCTGCTGATGGCGAGCGTGCGGAGTGGGTCACCACACCACGATTGTGTGTCCAAAAGGCCACATTAAATTTTGCGGCCAAGTTCTTCTGGTTGTTGGTGCGTAACAGGGTGTCGCCTACAAAAGCTAACAACCAACTCACTTGGGACAGAATGGTCATGGTTGCAGCATTAATAGCAGGAGTGGAGATTGACCTTGCTCGCATGCTGCTGGCAGAGATTCACGAGAGGGCATTCAAGACCTCCACTACTTACCCCTTTCCATGTTTGATTTTCCAATTGTGCAGGGACTCTGGAATGCCGATCTGGCATTATGATAGGTTGATCCACCCTACCGGGGATTTGGATATAGACCTCATCCGAGATGAGGCAAATGTAGCGGCACCTCGCAGAGATCCCCAGGTTGAGGTACCTCCCTTGGGCGCAGATCTTGCAGACACGGTGGGGCTGGCACAGGGCGGTGACCCCATTATACCAAATAACTATGATACTGTCCCGGCCTCCTCTTCCCAGGCCGCTAGCATGGCTCCTAGTTCATCCCGGTCCACACCACAGTTAGGAGCTATTGTTGTCCCGTTGGCTAGAGTACAGAAATTAGAGGCTCAGATGGCCACATTGCTGCATCATATCCAGCCTTGGATGCAAAAGTCTATAGTCGAGTCCGAGGCCAAAATGGAGCGAAGGATGGAGGGCATGATGGACTGGAAGGTCCAGACCGTTAATAAGCGTCTTGATGCTTTTGAATTGCGAGTCCTCGAGCGACCAACCCCGGCCATAGATCTATCATTTTTTCAGGCTGAATTAGCTAGTCCCCGGGGCGACGTTGATGCCATTCTTTCCACCCTTACAGTTGAGCCTCAGGCTGCACCTACTGCACTGGTTGATGATACGGTGTTGGATGCTTTATTCAGTGCGACCGCCGATGAGGAGTCTGTGCCTACACATACCAAAGGTAAGAGGCACCGTTCTAGTCGCACTGAGGAGGAAAAATCTCAAAAGAGACAGCGTAGGCAGGAGAAGGAGGCTAGGAAGGCTTCGATTTTAGATGAAGAGTTGCGCCAGCGGAGGGTGCGTGAGAGTATTGCAGGGGCATTGAGTTCTGCCCCAGTTGTAGAGGTCCCACCTATTTTGAGGGATGTTGTGAGCACCACTGCTGGTGCGGTGAGAGTGATAGAAAGCAATATTGAGGGTGCTATGATGGATGATGTGGGCACTACTGAGGGTGACCCAACTATTGTTCCAGCGGGCTCCGGGAAACCGGACCCACCCGCTTGTTGATGATTCGCCGGCGCTATGCGCCACAGGTTTGCTTCACCCAATCCACTTTCTTTTTCTGCTTTTGTATGCATTGGGGACAATCGCATCTATTTTTTTTGGGGGTGGGGTAAATGGATTGTGAGTGATAGGGTGAAGTCTGAATAACCCAACTCATGAATCCTCTCTTGGGGTTTTCTTGCCAGTGTTCTTTTTCCCCAAGAGACTGTTTAATTTATGTTGAACCGGCATGTGTTACGATCGTATGTGTAGAAGCATGAAAAAGGAAGAAGCTTGATGGATTAAAAAATGATACCCGTCAAATTTTGTGATGTGTGCTAGAATTTGTAGGCTACGATTAGTTGAATGTGTTGGCTCTGTGTATGACATGATAATGAATCAACTTGATGGCAT
>NW_006239125.1:47375-68215 GCF_000226075.1 Solanum tuberosum
TCTTGATAACAACAAAAATTGACTTTTGTTTACTGATTACTTACTGAATTCTTACAAGTTGTTTCACAAATCCCCTCTTTTTTATTACTTGTTTCTGGAAGTACTTTGACTAAACGAATATAAGTGTAAGTTAAAGTTAAGTCTAAACCAGTTTTCTCGTGGGATCGACCCCAACCTACAAGTTGGGTTCTTTACTTGATAACAATCACTTATGCTTCTTTAGGGAGGTGTAATTTGAGCGTATCAATGGTTATCATACTTAGTGCATTCTTGTACTAACACCATTCTTCTTCATCTTTTTACACCAAGAGTAGGTGGTGGTGGCTAAAGGGCCTTTCCTAGAAGTGATGAGCTTGGCTTACTATTCCCAAGTTCGGGTGTGTCCTTAAAGATTCAAGGACCTTTATGTTAAAGAGTTTCCTTAAGTTCAATGTACTAGATAGTAGTTTCTTTTGTATTGTAAGGGTTGTGTCCCTCTTGTGTTATAGTCGTATTTTAAGATGGCTACCTTGAGACGTAGTACTTCAATTTTGTATTAAAGGTTTAAATGAGGTGACATTTAAGTCTTATGTTATATTATGGAAAAGTTTAAATTTTCCACTATTTTTCTATGATAAATGCTATGAAGAATGCTAAGGGCTTGTATAATACCTCCAAGAGGTCGAATACGCCGGTAACGGCTAGGGGGTGCTCTCGGGTCATTACAATCTTTGTTGACGGTTTGTGTCAATAAAGTTTAGACACATTCCTAGAGTTCATAATGATATTGTTGATGCATTGGCATCTTTATCTTCGATGCTCCAACATTCTGACGAAGCTCATATCGACCCTTTGTACATACAAATTTGTGATCAACATTATTATTGCAACATGGTTGAGGAAGAATTTGACGGTAAACCTTAGTTTCATGATATTAAAGCACATCTTCAATTCGGAGAGTGTCCGACTAATGCCACTAGTAATCAAAAAAGAACTATACTACTTGTGCAACCACATACATTTGTGTGTGCATCTGGGCGCAACATTCTTCATCCATCAATCTGCCTGTATTGAGAAAATTTTGAAACGATTTTACATGGACAAGTCACATCCATTAAGTAGTCCAATGGTTGTACGTTACCGACCACAAGTAGAGAATAAGGAACCTCTTGGTCCTGTATCTTAGTTCAATTGGTGCACTTATGTATCTGTCTAATGCTACGAGACCTGACATAATATTTTTTGTTAATTTGTTAGCATAATATAGTTTTTTCCCTACTCGAAGACATTGAAACGAAGGTAAACATATTGCTATATCTAAAGGGGACCAGTGAGATGGATCTGTTTTATACTAACAATAAAGATAGTGCAAATTTTGTTGGTTATGTAGATGCAGGTTATTTATCTGACCACATAAAGCTCGATTTCAAACAGACTAGCTGTTCACATACAGAGGTACTACTATATCATGGCGATCTACTAAGCTGTCAATTGTCGCTGCTTCTTCAAATCATGCTGAGATAATAGTTATTCATAAAGCAGGTAGAGAATGCTTATGGTTGAGTTAGTAATACATTTCATCAAAGAAAGATGTGGTTTGCAGTGTGATGTCAAGTTACCCACAATCCTCTTTGAAGACAATGATGCATGCATAACTCAATTAAGAGGAGGCTTTATAAAAGGAGATAGAACGAAACACATTTCACCAAAATTATTCTTCACACATAATCTCCAGAAGAATGGTGATGTACAACAAATTTGTTCAAGAGATAATCCAGCAGATTTATTCACCAAATCCTTACCAACTTTAACTCTTGAGAAGATGGTGCACAAGATTGGAATGTGAAGACTAAATCCATGATCCTTATCATGGGAAGTAAAATACGTGTTGTACTTTTTTTTCCTTAACTAAGGTTTTATCCCACTAATTTTTCCTGGTAAAGTTTTTAATGAGGCAACAAACAATGCGTATTAGAAATGACTATATATATATTTGTTCTTTTACTAAGACTATTCTTTTACATGTACATCCAGGGGGGAGTGTTGTAAAACAAAGAATAGATATCCAAGTGAATAGAATTCACTCTTTGGCTCTTTTACTTATTTACTTTAAGTGCTACTTCAAGTTTTGTTCTCATTGTTCTTCCTATTTAATTTAGTTTGTTAAGTTAGTTATTTTATAACATACACTCATTTGCTCCTAGTATTAATTTTCGAATGATATTTTGAAAATTTCAAATAATAAAGACAAGAATTGTAATAAGAAATTTGAATGACTAAACGAAACGTATTACTAGTAAAGTAGCATACCTTGCAACTTATTGAAAAGTACATAACATGATGAAATTATTGAATTTGAAAAACCGTCAGTGGAGTTTGGTCTAGGCTTTCGATTGGCTTCTTCAAAAATTATAATTCGTATCTTTAGCTTAACTATGATCAAATGAGTTCGTTCATCACGACTTGGAAGGAAATCAAAAGTAACAAGTCCTGTGTTTATGCACGAAAAATGGTCAAACAATGAAATTTGTTTGTCGAGAGTCTCATGTTTTATCCCTTTTTGGTCAATTCAAAAAATGATTATCCCTTTTAATATGTTAGCTTCATAGTGTGGTCCTTTTGGCTCCGAACTTACATATTCCTATAAAAAGGGATTAGAAACATACATTTAAATTAATGGAAAGTTAAATATGTTGAAATTTACAAATAATTGAAAGAACAGAAATTTGTTATTCTCCCTAAATTTTTTGATATATATACATATTGGTAATTTGGTAAGAATAGTAACTTACATACTACAACATGATAGAATTCACACCATCAATGCATAAAAAAATGTTATTTTTTACATCAAAATCCTATCAATCTCGAGGTTAATATAATATCCTTTTCTGAAAAATGAAGCAAGTTGATCGGAAGAGAAGAGAAAATCTGGTTTTTAAGTATTATCGTTAAAGATATGTTATCAATCAAAAGGATAATTAGCACATGTTCTAAATTAATAAATATATTCTTTTCATAAATTATTTTAATCTTATCAATATGGTTAAAGGATAAATTAATAAAATTGATTATCTTATTTAAGATTTGTTCAACATAATATAAAAAAAAAAGTGATTAAATGGAGGGGAGTACAAATCTAAGATAGTCCAAACTCCAAAGCGAATAATAAATCGAAATATTGTAGTCTCTCTCAACGCGTTTAGCGTCCTCATTTATGACATTATTATGGTCAATTTTAATGACGCTGCTATTCTTGCAAACTTGCAATGAAGAAGCAACATATAATTAAGAGTGAGTTGTCCAAGTTTGAAGGTAATCAACGAAGTAAAATGAATTCATGAATTACATCTATCATCTGCTCTAGGGGTGTACATGGTCGGGTTGGTTCAGATTTTTTAAATATCAAACCAAACTATTTGTGTCGGATTTTTAAATTTATAAACCAAACCAAACTAATAAAACTCGGGTTTTTCAGCCTCTGGTTTTTTCAGGTTTTTTCGGATATTTTTCGGATTTTTCGGTTTTTCAGTTTTTCGGGTTTTTCCGGTAAAGTATTCATACAAACATATAATTTACTAAGTTTCAAACTTGAAATAATATATTAAAAGATAAAAACTATGAAAAAGTATAAGAAATATTTAAAAATTATATCAAAGTAAATATTTTTATGTATAAAATAAAATTTTAAAATTATATATGTAATGTCGGGTTGGTTTGGTCTCAGATTGGTTTGTTTTAGTTAAAACCAAACCAACCCAAATATAGTCGGGTTTTTTTTTTTTCAAAACCAAACCACTAGTCGGTTTTTTTTCCGGGTTGACTCAGTTTGCGGTTTGGTTCGGTTCGGTTTTCAGTTAGGTTTTGTACACCCCTAAATTCTGCTCCATCCCATTTTATGTGACAACCTTTGACTTAACACGTTGTTTAAGAAAAAACCATTTTTAAAATTTTTGTTTTAAAATAATCCTTAGATATTTGTATGGGTAATAATCATTTCATTAGTGGTAATAGGGGGGATTTTAAAATTAAATTGTTTCTATTTATATCAAGATAACATTCTTTTTGGTGCAGACTAAAAAAGAAATGGTACTCCCTATGTCCCTATTTACTTGTCCACTTTTTAGTTGTTCCTAATTATTTATTCATTTCGACAAATCAAGAAAAAATATTTTTTTACCTGTTATACCCTCAATTAATTTCATTGAAAAATGTAGAACTTCTTGAACATATTAAGTTTTTAATTCATCCACTTCATTTTAATAGAGGTAAAAATGGTAAATTCACTATGTCAATTATTGATTTCTTAATAGGTGCGCTAATTCAAAAGTGGACAAGTAATTAGGGACCGAGGCAGTTAACCAGACTGCAACCACAATCGCCCTCTTGGTCACCCTTCCTTGCGGAATTTTACCAAAAGGGTTTATGTGCTCAGATGCACCTAAATTCTTATCATCTATATCCATTTTCCGTAAGGATGGTAAATCCTTAGGACTGATAAGGAGATCCTTGCCGTGAAGACCACCAAATACCTATTGATCAACCAATATAAAACTGAGAGTTGGAGGACCAAACAACCACCTAGGTGTAGTTGAAAGGTTCCAACCTGCTCCCATATCGTAACTCATTCTGTTTTAGCCCGAGACTTCTAAACTATAGGCGTAAAGCAGGTCATGAACCCACAGTTTTGTCACAGCTTTGGAATTGGAATCCACATGCTAGATGCGAGGCTTCTTGTCGAGGCACAACTTTTATTCCGCGGGGAAGACTTCCTGATTCTCTAGTCGAATTATCACTTTCATTCGACGATACAAATAAGATAAAAGCTGTGGGGAGTGCTAGAAAAGCCAAAAAAAAGTCCATAATGAAGAATCTCAAAAGGCAACTAAAAAGGGAAAGGAGGAAACAAAAAATTAAAAATAAAAGCGGCTCGATCGACAAAAAAGAAGAGTAGCCTCCCTAGAACCTGGCAAAGTCATTATCAATGAATTCCCGAGCAATTCTCAACCAACATATGCGATTCATTCCCGTAAAGATTATAACACACAAGAAGACCCCTTACCGCTCCAACTAAAATTTCGGATTCGTTGTAGAAAACAATGACACGCTTTAATACAATACAAAAATTGATGCATATTGACCGTATACTTTTACATAAGCATACAATGTCAACAACTAAAGAAATAGCATGATAATTTTATTTATTTTTATATATAGAAAATTCACATTATCCCTTTTTAAATGTGTTACAGAAAAAAATATTTTTCTTTAAATTTAGAAATAAATAACTTAAAATTTTCATTTTAGTCTTGATGAAAAGTTTTTTATACTTACACAAATGCTATCATTTTTAATATCACAAAGTTTTAAGAATCTTAAAATTACATTATATTATGATATATTTAAGATAAGACAATTTAAAATTTATAATCACACTATATTATGACATGTTTAGGATCAAACTTCAAAAGTCTTTTTTTCTAAAAATAAAAAATGAAAAATTATGCTTAGTCAAACAAGGTTACACAAAATAAATCAAAAGGAATATTATCATAAAATTTGTTTTTAACAAAATTTAATTGAGACCAAAGGAAATAATAAAATTAAAAATGAAATAGAAAAATATAGTGGGGCAGCAAAATGGGAAAAATATATCTTGGCATGGCATTAAAAGAAAGAAGAGGAAATCAGAAAAATGGGCTATTTATGTACATACAACTTTAGGGTTTTAATTCTACTCTTATGTTCTATTTAAATTGCCACCCAAAAATCTTGGGAAAAAACACAAGAAGGGAAAGAAAGATTTCCCATTTTTCACCAAAAAAATTTTAAAAAAAATAAATCATGGGGACTTATAACTTTTTTCCTAAAATATTTTCAAGGTCTAACAATGAGTGTTGAAAATAGTTAGTACTACAAATCTTGTGACCATATTTTATTAACATAAATTATCTTCTTCTTTTTTCTTGTGTAAAGAAAACTGATTATGGCTTTGGAGTTTTAAAAGTTGTGATCTAAGGAAGCAGAATTACAGAAAATTCTGGTAATATTATACAACTTAGCTTCTTCTTCGTTTTTTTCCCCACATTTTTGAGTTTTGATAATGTAATTTTTGTGCTCAAAATTGTTTTCTTGAAATTTTTTGTTTTTGTGCATTGGCATAATTTGAATTTGATTTGTGTGAAACCAGGAGCTGATCTACTGAGTAGCAAAGCCTTTTAAAGAGCACAAAACTCTCAGATCCAACAGATGTCGATTTGCACTTTGTAGTTTATCTGCATCCATTCAAGAGACAACAAAATGGTAAATGAATGTATAAAAATATATCGTTGTTGTTTTTAATTAACAGATTAAACCGAAAAATCAAACCAAATCAAATCGAATAGAATTAAGTCAGAATTAACCACTTTTGTCCCTTTTTAGTTACCTTTTATGTTTGGACATGTATAATTGATATACTTTTAATTATTGTGTTTTACGTTTTACTTGTGATTTATATTGAAAAGTATATTTAAGAAATTTATTATATATATTATTTTTTCCAAATTGCAAATATAACTTTGTTATGTTTCTAATTATTGACATAACCGATTAACCGAACCGAAAAAACCCAAACCAAAAAGAGAAAAACCAAACCAAACCAAATTTATTTTGATTCGAATTGAGTTACACTTCTTCAAAACCAAAAACCGAAAACCCAAATCGAATAGTATAAAACCAAACCAAAAAACCAAATGCACACCCCCAGGGGGGGATTTACGTTGAACGAAGGGGGTTCATCCCCCTTCGTCGAAAAATTACACTATATATATAAGATTAAATTTTGAATATATGTGTATATATATACTATTGACCCTCCTAAACATACACCAAAGGCGTAGCTCAGTGGCGTTGGGGGTTTAATAATTTGCTCTACTACACGCAAGGTCGCGTGTTCGAATCCGGGCAGAGGCATTTTGTTTTATCAGCTTATTTCAGGCGTTTTATTTTTTTTAAATAAATAATAATGCAATCAGAAAACGATGTTCAGTTCCAAAAAATTAAAATGCTTATTGAGAATTTAGGATTTATTAGTTTAATCCCTAATTATAAAGTCAAATATTAAAAAATCCATTTCTTCTTGATTCGACCGTTTAATCCGACCCGTTTATATCCGATTCGACCCGTTTATTTGTGGATATTATTTACGTGATTAATTTTTTTTGAACCCCTTTGATGAAAATCCTCCCTCCGCCACTGCACACCCCTACTAGGTATTGTTTATTATTTAACAAAAAATGTTATTCTTTATTTGTTTATATTCTTTTATTTATAGTAGTTATGTAGTTTATCTTGTCTCTTTTTTGGGTCAGCTAGCATATCTTTAATTACAGAAAGAAAAAGGCTCTCCACTCACCTCCATAGACTTGTTCTTTTTAGATTAGGAAATAGCTACTCCTCTTTGTTTAGCTTTTTCTCATCAACCCCTTTAATCTTAAAGAAAGCTAGGAAAGGAAGGTCAGTCTTTAAAGAAAGCAAGAAAAAATAATACTTACTAGTTTTTTCATTATTTTTTTTAGTGAAAATATTACTACTAGTTATTTGGGTGCTTTTGATTTTTTTTTTTTTTTTTTTTGTGGCTATAGTTTATGAGTGTTTTTCCTAGAGTGTAACAGGGGTATGGTGCTGAGTTCTGAACAAAAACACAGGCCTTTGTTTTGTTAGCACTGCAAAAAAGAAGCCTTCTGACATTTAAACAAAGCCCTATCTATATCTGTAGGTGAGCGTGATTTATCAAACCGCAAATAATGCCTTTTTACACAAATCTATGTGTCTCTACTCACTATTATATATATCATTATAAAAGCCAAAACTAGTGTGTAATCATGATCAATGGAATACACATCTGTCTACATACACCTCCTTCTATTTATTTTTTCTGCATCTATGAACCCTAATTGATCAAGTCCCAAATCCAAATAGAAAAAACCCCTTTTTGTTGTTTTGATTTGGATAAAGAAATAAACTTGATTTGTTGTTTGAGAAAGGTATGAAAGTGGTGCTAGTATGGAGATGTAGGAGATTCGAACTGAGGAGTGCAAATTTCCAAGAATGAGTAACAAGGAGGATGAGCAGTACCACCAATACGATGTTGGAGAAGTCAAAAAGAGTAGTGACCTAGGTGGTGGGATTGGGAAATTATATGGGTGGCCTACATCAAGAATTGTTAGAGTTTCTCGTGCATCTGGAGGGAAAGATAGGCATAGCAAAGTATTGACTTCAAAGGGATTAAGAGACAGACGTGTTCGCCTCTCTGTCAATACTGCTATACAGTTCTATGATTTGCAAGACCGCCTCGGTTGTGATCAGCCCAGCAAGGTTGTAGAGTGGTTGTTAAAAGCAGCCGCTCCTTTAATCGCTGAGCTTCCACCTCTTGAGGCATTTCAAGATACACTGCAGCTCAGCGATGAGAAAAGGTCAAGCGAGCCGCGTTTTGATTCAGCTGATGTTGAAATGGATGATGATCTTAATTATAATCAGCAGCAACAACAACAACAACAACAACCTTGTTGTAGTAATTCTGAGACAAGCAAAGGTTCTGGATTGTCACTTTCCAGATCTGATAGTCGGGTCAAGGCACGGGAGCGAGCAAGGGAAAGGGCTACAGAGAAAGTAAACACTGTTGCTAATCATCACCAAAATATGCACCCTAGCTCTTCTTTTACGGAACTATTGACTGGTGGTATGAACGATAACAACAACAAGAGTAGTGTTAATGATGATCAAAACACACCGAGACAATGGTCTACAAATCCCTTGGAGTATTTTACGGACAACCAAATTTATTTGGGAAATCCATTAAGACCGGTGTCTTCACCAATGTTTAGTATTACAGGTGATCATCGACCCGAGATGCAGCATTTCCCATTCGGCGGCGACCTAGTCCCAGTTGTGACAAGTACTAATAACGAGTACAATTTGAACTTCAGCATTTCTTCATCATCTGATTTCAATAGGGGGACCCTTCAGTCCAATTCTTCCTCTACTTTGCCACAATACCAGAGGTACGGATCATATCTTGGTTCCACAACTGAATATGACAACCGGCATTCAGATCAGAAAGGAAAAGGAAAGAAGTAACTTCAAGTTCCATCTGGTAAATTTTCAATTCATATTACTCCTCATTTTAGATGAATTAATGTGTGTTTAGTAGCATGAAAAATGGATTAAAGATTTGTTGGTTTCATAAGAAGTTATTGGAGCATGTGTTTCCTGGGAATGGGGATCGGCTGTTTGTTTGGTTTCCTTGTTGCTTAGCATGTCTGTAGCCATAGACAGGTGTTAATAGCAGGGCACTTAAACAATGGTGGAAGTTTTAGACAAGAGTAGATATTTTAAAAATACAATAAATATCCATACTTATTTCTTTGTCCTCATTGGTTTGGTGTCCCATCAACATGTCATAAGTCACATTTAAGGGCATAAATAGAGTCAGTTAAACGGCGCTTTGTTAGGTCTTGCTGTTGCTTAGCTAGGTCAAACAAAACCTACACTCCTAACCCTATATTATGTATGTTAATGCCAGCCTTTTGCACACAACACTATACTCCCACTCTTTGTCTCTGTTTGTCTAGACATATTTTTTAAAAATCAATAAATACCTTGATTCATAATTTGACTATATCAGCAGCTTCAAATTACTAGTATAAAGTTACCTAACTCATTAATACTGAAATGAGTATATGATGATAAATTACTTTCAAATTTTCAAAGAATAAATTAAAGTGGACAGATAAAAATGGATGAAAAAAGTAATACTATGCTAGCGGGTAAGAGGTTTTTTCTCGTATTAACTCTAAACATTCGTATTCACATTATTTTCTTGAGATGATACAACAACCACAACAAATCTAATGTACTGCCATAAGTAGGATTAGAAGACCTTACTATTACCTCGAAAACATAAATAGGCTGTTTTTTCATACAATGGTATTTGATAAAGAATTTATGACACATGTTTAATATATATTCTTTTCATTTAAAAAAGAATGATTTAGTTTGATTTGTAACGAAGTTCAAGAAAAAATAAGATTTTTTAATCTTGTGATTCTAAATTAAAGTTATGTCAAATGTACCAAAATGTCTTTAATCTTGTGGCCTTAAATATGTCACGTGAAAAGTTGAAGTTAAAGTGTTACAAAAAAAAAAAGATGGTTCTTTTTTAAACAAACTAAAAAAGAAACTATGTCATTCTTTTTTAAACGGGGGGAGTATTTCATATCAAAAGTACACAAAAATAGATAGTTCATATCAAAGTAAGTGAATTGTAAAACAAAATTTACATAGTTGTTCCAGTTGAAGTATTTGAAATAATTCTACCACTTCTACTAGGGTCTAGGAATAGCCTTTTTAGTACTAGACTGAACATAAAATAATGACTTTTGTGCAAAGTACTCCCTCCGTTCCTTTTTAGTTGTCCACTTTAGAAATGACACACAGATTTAAGGCAACAATGATTAGCACAGTGAAGTTACAATTTTACCCTTATGACAACTTTTCACTTCAAAAATTACAACCACTTATTTGAATTCAAGTGAAATAAATTGGAGGGAAACAACATACACTTTTACAATTTTCAAGAAGTGTAAATAAGGGTATAATAGGAAAAAATTTGTTGTCCTTTCTTGATTTGTCAAAATGGACAACTAAATAGGGACAACCAAAAAAAGAAAATAATGGACAAGTAAATAGGGACGGAGGGAGTATTTGTAGGAGGTAATATCTCATATGATTACTCAATTTTGAATACTTTATTTAGAAAGTTACTCAATTTAGATTTGTTCACTTAGAAAGTCACTCAATTTTGTTTTATAACTCAAAAGTCACTCAACTATTGATATTTCACTTAGAAAGTCACTTAGCTATTAATATTTCATTTATATAGTCACTCAATCAACTTAAATGTTTTTTTCATTAAATTTTGTTAAAATAAAATATCTATTTTAATTATCTTATTGACCCACTCTAATTATTTAATTATATTTTTCTTCTCAAAAACGTACCGTAGCGATTGACAAAAAAAAAATTCTCTTTTCTATTCCAGCAATTGTCTAACTGGAACTGATGCTGAAAAATGTTTTTTTTTTAAAAAAGGTTGGAATCAAGAAGTTAAGAAGTAATCCAAATAAATAAAAAAAACTGTAGCAATCTTATTATTTTTTTAAAAAAATAGTTCAAAACAAAAATATATTTGAAAAAATTTAATAAAATAATTAAAATGAGCATCTTATTAATTTTTAAAAATAAGTTTAAAACAAAAATTGTATTTTAACAAAATTTAATTTAAAAACATTTAAATTAGTTGAGTGACTTTCTACGTAAAATATCAATAGTTGAGTGACTTTCTTGATGAAATACTTATAATTAAGTGACTTTTGAGTTATAAAACAAAGTTGAGTGACTTCCAAAGAGAACTATTGAAAGTTGAGTGACCATCTGACATATTAACTCGTATTTTTAGGACTTGGCCATGATATTTTATGGCTTCATGAAAAGCTTAAAAGTGTTGTTAACAAACCAAAATATTAAGATTTTTCATATATATTGAAACAAATAAATATTCCAACGTCACAGTAAATATGTGAATTAATTGTAAACGGCAGCATAAAACAAGTCAGGCTTTGAGTATTAAAGTATAAATAGTTTAATGGTTTATTGATCACAAATAGAGGAAAACTAATGAAGGGAAGGTAGAATTTCAATTATTTATTTATAATATTTGTTTGAGATGATTTTAAATGATGAAATATGATTAGTAAGGATTCATATACAAACTCACTTGTTTAAAACTGAGGGCATAGTAAAATTTCCAATCAGATTTACTTAAACTAACTAGTGAAGCATTGTTATAATATTTATCTTGAACTCCGACTAATTTGATTCACGCAGCATATGGGTTAATGTTTAGTAGGTAAGGCATAAACACTTGAGCAATAACTTTGATCATTAAGGGTCATTTGGTAGAGTGTATAAAAATAATGCTAAATAGAGTATATTAACAACACTTGCATTAGTATTGCTTGTATTAGTATGCTTGCATTAGTTGTACATAGATTATTTCTTATGCATTGTTTAGTTTGGTATATTAAAAATAATATGTGTTGTACAAAAATAGTTATTTACAAAAATATCTTCCACAATTATGGTGAAAAAGATGTAAAAGTGCTTTTGAGGGGTATTTGTGTCTTTAAAATGCTAATGCATGCATTGAATCACTTTCATTACTAATACCTAGAAATCCATGGTATTAGTAATGCACTCCCCAATACATAATAGACTGTATAACTGATGCTTGCATTCGTTATATATAGCATGAAAAAAGGTACCAAACAAGGTACTACTAATACATAAAGCTAATGCAAGCATTATTTTTGTTAATGCACTCTATCAAACGACACTGTCATCTAGGTATGTAAGTGCTTTTGGTCAAATCCTTGTGATATAACTTACTTTACTAATCGCTTTATTTTACTTTATTTGTTTAGTTTTAATTTGATACAAAATTTAGTCAAATAAATAGTTGTTCTAATTTTTGGTCTTAAGCTAAAAATTATGTAAAATATATCAAAATATCATTTAATTTGTAGAAACATATCATGTAGTAAATCACAATTAAAGAGTTACCAAAGTTGAAAAATGAAATTCATCTTGAACCAAACTTAAAAGAAAAGTAAGACAACATAGAGTAGTATTTAATATCTTAGTACAAAGAAGAACAAACCTTGGGGAATTTTGTTTATATATATTACAAGTTATAGACAAGTTAACTCTTAGGATAAGAAGACCATTGAATAAGAAAACCTCTAGTGAGTTTGATCTTGTTCCCATCCATGCTAGCTTGATATTCATGATCATGTCTATTGAGAATATAATTAAGTACTCTAAATAAAAGTGTGATTTCTTCGACAGATTAAATTCTTAAATGAAAGAGTCACACACTTATCATAGTGGCTAATTGTGGTACACTGAAGTCAGGAATTTTAAGATGTGTATTACGACAATGAAGTTTCTAAATAGGGGCATGAAAATGTTAGATACTTTGTTATTGGTTTCCCGTACATATTTCTTATATATTTATTGAAGCTTTAAATTTAAATATTGAATGTGCGTCGAATATTAAAGCGAGGCAGAGGATATAACCTAACATCAGTGCCTAGATGTCAAGGCTTAAGGTAGTTTTAAGGTTTTTTTTCTTTTTTTTCGTCAGATTTTGCGCACTTTTAACTAATTTTATGGGATACTTGTCACCTCCCACCATCGACAAGTACTAGCTAGATAGATGGAAAGAATCACCTAATATTTTTATCTCTATTGGAGTTTGAACCTGAGACTTCATGACTCTCAACTACCACCTAATTAACCATTTGATATACTAATATTGTTAAAGGTTTTTCCCTCCAAAGAGTTAATATAATAGTTTTAGACTACATCTGCCAAGGTCGTTTTACCTTGTTATATATCCTTTTTTGCCTAATTGAGATATTGATTAATTAGTCAATGAACTTTTTGTGTCATTACTTAACTAAGCTGTCCAGAGGCATATTGTTCTAGCACATCTCATGGCTCCAGTAATAGCATTCTCTGTGAGAAAAAACTAAAGGCGAAATGGTCTGGTGGACCCTTATACTTGTATCAGTTTGTATTCTGAACCTTTTTACTTGCGTCTTTGTCATCTGGACCCTTAAACTCAATTAAAATGAGACTTTTAAGCCCCTACAACCATGTGTGTAACTCACTCTCCTTTATGTAATTGACATGTCATATCCACGTCAGATATATTAATGCCACATCATAATTATTTCATAACTATTTTTAAAAATTATTAACCAAAATTATTTAATAAAATGTAAAATAATAACATTTTAATTTATTATTGGCATTTCTAATTCTACCTATTTTCCCTATTTCACGACCAAAAGAAAGCCATTGCCGGTGTCATCGCCATTTTTTCCGGCGAAATCACATATACTTTCTTCCTCACCCGTCTTCATCTCCACCGCATACCATCACTATTTTTCTTTCCTTTTCCAACCTCCACTGCAACAGCACAACCAAATTCAGAACTACAACTTGCCCGACTAAAGGCAGCCAAGAAGGTGAAAGGAAGAATACATCAACAGATTGGGCACCAAATGGGGGCTTAAGGTTAAAATCAAAATAATACTAATCTCTACACAGTAACTTGCACTAGGAGATCCTTCACCATATCTACAAGCAGATTTTTTAAATGAGCTAATAGCATGAAAGCTCGTACAAAACAGGGCATACTCTCTCAACATAACAAAGTGAGCCAATTTGATTTATCTGAAACACAATAAAGTGAAGTAATCAGAAGATTAGCAGTGAAGTACTAGATCTGGCCACCACACAACCAGATCTGGCCAAACTTTTCATAATCCAATGCCGATTACTATTTTCGCGCCCCAAATTGCTTACAAATACAATTTCACACCAACCTCTGCCGCGAAACTCGTCGAAATCTACCCAAAATTCGCCTGAGATTTTCTTGGGTTATCGAAACCGGTTGAAAAAGACAAGTTTAAGGGATTAGAAGGAGACGGTTCCTGTGAAAGATTGAAGATGGGGAAGAAAAGGAAGTCTCTAGCATCGAGCCTTGATGAGGTAGATCGAACCATGTATTTGACTTTCTGTAGCGCTGCTAATTCCCTTTCTCAGCTTTATACTCAGGCTATGAACCAACATAAATTTTCCTTCCTCTCCGATGAACGCCATGGAATGGTATTGAAATTTGAGATCAGCATGTTAAGCATTCCCTTCCGTTTCTTCGAAGATCTACGGCTTGCCAAGATCTACTTACAAAGTTGAAATTGCTAAAGTTGGAAAGCTTAAGGAAAGCAATTAAGCTTTGGGCAAGAAGAAATAAATTTTTAATTAATTATTTTAAAAAAAATATATTTCTTTCATAATTTAAATATTTTTTTAACCTAAAAAAGTTGTTCACTCGCCTTAAGATGCGTGAAGTCACACACTTTCGCCAACTCAGCCACCTAAAAGACACATAAGCTTGGTCAATGGTCAGAAGGATTTGTTAAATTGTGTTTTATTGAGTTTAAGGGTTCAGATGACAAAGGTGCAAGTAGAAGGGTTCAGAATACAAACTGATACTAGTATAAGGGTCCACCAGACCATTTCGCCAAAACTAAAAAAAGAGATGTTATGTTTCATTTTTGATACTATAAATTAAATTTAAAGTTATGTGTCAAGATTAATTTTTTGTTGACTTTGCTTACGTTTCACCTTGTAGACAATTGTTCAATGGATGGAGGGGATAAATATTGCTGAGTAACTAAAGCTACAATCTAGGGCGAGTCCAACTCATGAATTCATTGTTTTGGCTATATTATGCAGAAGTGTACACATTTTGAATCCGCTACAAATAACATGTCTAACTATATCACTACCCCCTCTACTAGAAACAACCACTTTATCTCTCAAGATAGGGGTAAAGTCTATGTACACACAAGCCTTTCCAAATTTTATTTATGAGATTACGCTAAATATGATGTTGTAATTCTAGTGTAAAGTACACATGTCAAAACCAATTTCTTGTGCATCATTGTTAAAATTCATACTTATATCCACATAATGAGTAGAAGTTAGTTTCCCAAAACTTGTTTTTACTGCTAACCAACCTGATAAGGCTTTAATTTGTCAACCATAATTGATTCAGGCAATTGATGATGGAAGCAGCCTCTGGAGTCCCAAAGGAAGCATGCATGCTCTTCTCTGCTACAGGCTTACTTACATCTTACTCTATTATGCTTCTTAATTCCTTTTTTCTACGAGAGCAATTCCTTGTTTGCTTCTGGTCTGACTTCAGTTTGGCGCACAGGTTCCAAACTCAGCAAGATTGTGTTTTTTTTTTGTGTAATTGAAGAATTTATCCTCATTTGCATTTTATGTTTCTGCTCTAAAAAGTGCATACCTTTGCTTGAGGAGGATATCATGTTAGATTCTGGACTGTTGTGCACACTTGAAATGCATCGCATCTATAATACTGATTTATTTATTTCTATTTTTAACACATTTATAGTCGCTGACCTGAAAATAATTAGGGTCGCTGCCCAACAACAGAATGAACCCCACATCAATTTATTTTACACTTTAACCCAATTCAATCTATGTCATGTTGCCATCTAAGAACAAAGATAATTTAAAAGATAAAGATTAAGATGAAATTGTATATGTTATTTCAGTACAAAAGCACATAATTATATTTCACTACTTACTATGAATGTGCAATCCTTCGTATTTTTGGCTCTTGCCAAATTTCTCGGTGAAACATCCTAAAGGATTTATAATCTAAATAGGCAAAAGTGCATGATGACCCGTCTAAGCAAACACTTCTCTAATACAAACACAATCAAATTTATGTATATAAAAGAATAGTGAGACACCGTCATGTGCTAACCAATTATATTCTAAAATATAGGGGTTATGGATATATAACTATTATGAAGTAGGCTTTTGGCCATAGATTATAAATATTTTATTTTTATCTTATTTGAAATTTATGAAGTAGGAGTAAAATGAAATTGTGTTTGATTATAGTTTTCTTTGCAAACAATATTCATACTTGAATGATTTTTTTGTCAACAAGTTGATTATATAAATTAAACAGTTGGCAAAACACATTGTTTAATTTGTGGCATAAAGGGGTAGCAGGAGAATGAACTGATATTTGTCATATTGAGTTACTATTACATAAAGTTTTTCTAGAGAAAATAGTTCCTAAAATGTCTGTCTAACACTTCTTCACAAGCAAATACTAGAGGAACTGCCAAATATTCATGTTACCAAAAAGCTTAGACTTCACCACCTCTTTGGTCAGTAGATCAACTAGTCTATTATGCTCCTTTTGTAAGTGTATCTTCTGGATTAAATATCAGCACTCAAGATAGTGTTGTTATGTGACAAATGTCCATGAATGATAGTATTGATGTTGAATATCAAGAAGGTAGAGGTTTTGATTTACAACAATTTGAAGAGTCTATAATAGAGTGAGAGGTTTTGCAAGATTACTGGTGGCGTGAGGAACGTCTTCATAGATATGATCACCAAATAAGCTTTGCTATTTGTAATGACTCCCTCAGCTCAGAATTGCCTAAGGCTGAACCATCAATGTGAAGTTTGCATTCATTTTGAGACGGGATTTCCCACTACAGATGGATAGTGAAAGCTTGAGATTGAGTTGTGTGAGGGATTATCAGCCCATGTGATATTTAGTTGCCTTTGAAATAGTGTTAGCAACAGACACTTGGTTGTTATGGATGTAAAAGAGGTTATCATTTGTGCAAAGTCAGATGCTCCGAAAACATAATGAGATTGTCTCAGAGAGGATGATGTTGAATTATTTTCCTTTAAGAGTGTCCCATATTCCAGCATAGCTAAGCCTAGTAGTGAGAAAACTATTGGTGGTGATGTCATTGCTACTTGTGAGGGGAACATTATGTCAGAATCTTTCGGCATTGATGCATGTGAAGAAGATGCGATCAATGTCTTCACCATGAAAGCCAAAAAATTTACATACATATATTGGCTTTGATGTTTAGGCCAAAAATATTATGGAGATGGTGGCTAGTAGAGAGCCTACCATGATATAGAAGTCATAAGAAGATATCGATTTTGTTGAGGGTATGAAGTTTCCAGATTCACCTAAAATTTCTAGTCTCAGAGGTAAAATTTTGGTTATATCATTGGCAATGAGGAGGTAGGCAGACTTGCTCCAGATGAGCTTGTCCTACTCATGACTCATAAAAGTGATAAACTAGTTCCTAATAATGAGGTCTAGGTTATCTGAAAGGTCGAAGAGGACCTTGTCCAGATTCCATGTGTCATTGGAATGAATATCACCGATTTTGAGGAGATCCTCTCCAAAAGAAAGAGGCCCTTAGATGATACTTCTAATGGAATCAAACTTAGAAATTCATCCATCCATACTAATATTAACAATGTTCCCTTTACGAATTGTCAATCTAGAAAATTTCATACTTACAAACTAGCCATTGAGCATGCATTGCCAAGTTCTAAACTTGTGTTTTATTTTGGCATGATTTGTACAATAGATTTTTCTAATTAGAGTTTGAGCCAAAAGGTTGTAAGGGTTGTTGTACATTGTATTCTCTGATTTAATCTTGCATCAAGAGCTTTGTTCTTAATCTTACTATCTAAAGGCCAATCTCTCTTTTTCTTTGTGGGGCAAGTGATAGTGTACCAACCTACAAGATGCATCTTCTTCTTTTCAGTAGTAGTACCCCCAAAATATTTCCTTTAGATACTATTGATGGAATTTGTGACTTTGGTAGTAAGCTTGATGTATTACATTATATGGTTAGGGATGATACTAAGAGTTGTTTGAGTAAGAATAGTGCAGTTAATCATGTTGAGAAACTTAGTATTCTAACCAAAGTTTCTGGTATTTATATTGTCAATGATGTATAGAAAATCATTGTTGACACATCTTTTATGGAAGATAAAGAAGTCAAGATATTTGTCAAAGGAGGGTCTAGGTCAAATGCTAAGACTAGTTGAGAAGGAGAGATTATCATTCTCTGAATAGTTGACATGAGAAGATGGTTTTTGAATATTGACTTTTTACCCAGATTTGTTGTTGAACTCTCTCAAAGAGTGGGTGATGGTAAATAAGTTCTTGTTATTGGCCTTAGAGAGAAGGGTAAGGTCATCAACAAAGAGAAAATAAGAAAGTTTATGTAACGACACGTTCAATCGTTATGGGGTGGTTAAGGCCATAGTACTCTAGTTAGAGTCTCCGTGGTAAAATTGAGTTAACAAGAAATCAAAGATGGGGAGGTTTAAGAACAGAAAACTCTTGGGTAATCTTAAGAATTATGGCTGTCGTGTTGTATTGTGTTCCCTTAGGAGATGACCTAATTATCTAGACCTCCATAGGGAATTCTAAGACTACAAGTGAGAATGTAGGAGGTATTCACAGTAGTTGCAACATATGGTCTGTGTCGTGATGTCTTATAGTTGCGATTTGTATTGTAAAATGGGGCATAGTTCAGTTTTCACCGAGATTTTAATTAAGAGGCACCACCACAACAATGGGTTTTCAACTATAGCGACGTTAGTGAGTGTTATTAATTTCATCAAGACTCTCCATAACGAGTCCCTTGATCACAATAGAGGGTCCGCTGCGGCGAACGACTTGAGAAAGAATAGGCATTTTAAGTCTGTTATTTTGAGTTTCTTCCTCATAACTCTAAGAACTCGCCAGAACTCCAGAAAGGAAATTTTCCTAAGAGTAGGTATATTGATTAACGTTTCAAGCACACCTCTTCCGATTCTAGGTGAAAATGATCGTTAAGCAGTATAAAACCCAATGAAAAGTTGAGGTCAAACCCACATGGAGCGGTATGTGTTCAGATTTAATTAGGAAGTACAAACGTGGTCTAATTAGCTATAGGAATAGAAATTATCGAAAAAGACATGTAAGCAAGTCAAACGGGGTGACAACAAATGTCAGATGGGGGGATTTGGTTTGCAATTATCAGCTACAACGCAGTCACACAAAACTGAAATAACAATATAGAGAGGAGTTCTCGGATGTGATCAATTATAGGCAAACTTCGCTATATGGGTAATTGAAACTACTAATAAATAGCTAAATATCAGTGGGTAGGCTGGGCTAAGAGTGAAATAGCTTAGTATAGGAACTAATTAATTAGGAAAAGACCCAATTGCCCCTGAAAATAACTATCAACTGCCCACCAACGGACCCAGTCGACAGACTGTGGTCTGACCTACGGCCCGTCCTGGTGGACCATCGTTGGTCATCAGAAACTTGGGATATGGCCCATCGAACCACGGGCCCTAACCATAGACTGTGGTCTGACCAACGGTGCGTTGGTCAGGCCGTGGCTCTGGCCTTTCTGGTCTGTCAAGGGGAGCCCATCCACGGACCACACCTACGGTCAGTGGTCCCTTCCACGGCCCCTGGGTGGCCGACGTGGGTTGCACCTGCAACTTCTGGAAATTTGTTTCATTTCCCTTTTTCAAATACGGGGTGTTACAATATCTTTTTCTTGGGACCATTCGTCCTCGAATGAGATTCAAACTGGTTCTAAAAGATTAGGAGAGGAACTAACAACCCAACCTAAAATGCAACTTTTTCTAAATGCACATAACCAATGAGGAACTATCGACTCCAAGCTAGGACGTTTTCAAAACATCACAAGAGAGGTGAAACTAAGTCTAATAGACCACCATGAAAGGTCGTGCTAGGCTTGACTTTAGTGCCAAGACCTATTTGGAATGACTTCCAAAACTGAGAAGTGAATTGGGTACCACGATTGGAAATAATGGAAAAAGGCACTCCATGCAACTTTACCATTTCTCTCAAGTACAACTTGGCATAGTCCTCCTCTGTATAAGAAATTTTGACGGGAAGGAAATGAGACGATTTCTTCATCCGATCTTCTATCACCCAAATCGAATCATGTTGTCGACGGGTGCGAGGCAAACCAACAATAAAGTCCATGTTCAAATCTTCCCACTTCCAAGTAGGAATGCTAATATCTTGGGACAGACCTCCCGGTTTCTGCTGCTCAACCTTCACTTATTGACAGTTATGACATTTAGTCACAATTCCGCAATATCCTTTGTAACGACTCGGAAAATGATAGAGTGAAACTAGAGCCTCACATGTGAGTTTGGAGTCGAGAACTTAATGAAATGATTATATTTGAATTTGACCCAAAAAGTTCTTAAAAATGTGCTTCGGAAGTTACCGGAAACTTGTTTAGCTGTATATAAAAAGATCCGTTTCGTTTTTCGAAAAT